>NC_064818.1:48321356-48573753 GCF_023721935.1 Panthera uncia
GGAGCCTGCTTAGGATTCTCTCTCTCCATCTCTCTTCGCCCCTCCCCTGATCATGCTTGCTCTCTCTCTCTCAAAATAAATAAATAAACTTCAAAGAAAAAGTACTTAATGAACATTACCATTAAATGCAATCAAAGCTACACAATTTCCATATGCTGCATACTGTCTAGATTTTTTATCATAAATTCTGACAACTTCTCCAAGGCAACTCATGTACTTATTTTGTCATAATCATTAAGAATGGAGGTTCTGGGGGCACCTGGGTGGCTCAGTCAATTAAGCATCTGACTCTTGATTTCAGCTCAGGTCATGATCTCATGGTTTGTGGTTTCGAGCCCTGTGTCGGGCTCTGTGCTGACAGTGCAGAGCCTGCTTAGGATTCTCTCTCTCCCTCTCTCTCTGCCCCACTCCCAACTCACTTGTGCGTGCTCTCTCTCTCTCTCTCTCTCTCAAAATAAATTTAAAAAAAACTAAAAAGAAAAAAGAACAAAGGTTATGGCACCATCAAGAGCAGAGTCCCCATCCTCAGACAAACTACTTAACTTCTAGGACCTCCATCTCATCCTATGTAAACTAGAGAAAATACCTACTTACCTCCAGGGCATACTGGGGGATTAGATGAGCTAAATTTCTAGAAAGGTGTTAGCACAGTGCCTCATTAGAGTCCAAGAAATAGTATTTACTATTATATATTTGTATGCCAGTATGTCTATCTGTATAGCTTAATTAGCAATGATCATTAAATGTTTTCTCTGTAATTTGCTTTTAGATTTGAGAATACATTTCAATGTGCATATTCCATTTTTATTATAACAATATCATCATCATCAATTCAAACACATCTATGGTATCCCTGATTAGACTCATCATTCCTTTAATAATCATAAGCCTTTCTTTCCTTCAACATAAGATATAAAATAATCTACCACACTGCTGTTAAGTCCTCCTCAGAAATTCAGACTGTCCCTACTGACTTACCAAATCTGCCACTTTAGCCAGATCAATCATCATATTAATGTCACACCCACATTCAATGATGGTAAGTCTGCGCTTTTTACCTATAAAAAACAAAAAGTTTCCTTCTAAAAAAATCTTGGAAAAATGTAGCTATTAACGCTAATTACTATTTTAAATTGGGTCCAGTAAAGTACCATACACATGTACAGAAAGTATGCCAGAAGTTCAATTTTATAAGAGAAAACTAATAAATTCCATCTTCGTTTTCTTGCTATCTATATTCTTTAATTATAAATAATACCAAAAGTCTATGTACAAGAATAAAGTGCTCAAATAGGGAAAATTCTGACTGGAATGGACAGACAAGAAAGCTTCATGCTGACCGTGATCCTGCTGTTCAGCAGCAGGCCAACATTTCGTTCTTTATCAAAGTTTCCCATGTTCTCGCTATAGCTAAAAACATCCTCAAACCCAACGTAACAGAATCTTCATGGAACAATCGTTATTTCTAAATTAAAAGAAATCAGTCTGCTACTCTTGATCTCAGAGTCAGGAGTTTGAGCCCCAAGCTGGAGTTAGAGATTACTTAAAAAAAAAAATTAGGGTGTCTGGGTAGCTCAATTATGAAGCATCTGATTTCAGCTCAGGTCATGACCTCACAGTTTGTGAGTTCAAGCCCTGCTGTAGGTGAGCACGAGCCCCACATCGGATGAGCACAAGCCCAGCTTCAGGTGAGCTTGAGCCTTGCTTCAGGTGAGCTCGAACCCCACTTCTAGTAAACACGAGCCCCACTCTGGGTGAGCCCTTCTCCTCTCTCTCACTATCCCTTGTGGGATTCTCTCCCCCTGCCTGTCTCTCTCTCTCTGCACCTCACTCACTTGTGCCCTCTTTCTCTCTCAAAAAGAAAAAAAATTAAAAAAAAAAAAAAAAAAAATGGGGCACCTGGCTGATTTAGCCAGAGCATGCAACTCTTGATCTCAGAGTCATGGGTTCAAGCCCCACAATGGGGGTAGAGTTTACTTAAAACAAAAACAAAAACAAAAACAAAACAAAACAAAAAAAAACAGTAAGAAAGAAAAAAAAAATCAGTTAAAATGATAGAAATCCTTTAAGATAAAGAAAAGTCTCAATCCAACTACATTACTGCTACAGTAAGAATTTCAGAAGCACCTAGCTGGCTCAGTAGGTGGAGTGTGCGACTCTTGATCTCAGGGTTGTGAGTTTGAGCCCCATGTTGGGTAAAGAGATTACTTAAAAATAAAATCTTTTTTTTTTTTTTTTTAAATAAAATCTTTAAAACACCAACACCACCACCAACAAAGAAATCTTAGATTCTTCCACTGACATTTTGGGAATGTGTTTCACTTTCCCTCAAACAGAAATGTCACCATCTCCCAGAGCAGGCAGATTCTCACAGAAAAAGAGAGGAAAACTCCCTCACTTCCGTAACAATGTGGCTTCATGAGGGCGAGTAGGTATGCCTGACATACTAGAGATACTCACTCCCTGTTAAAAGAAGGTGGTCACCAGGACCAACCCAGGGTGCCCAGGCCTGCCAAACCTTTCATAGATAGCAAATCCATGTAGCAGTGAGAATAGGGTATACATCTACATCGTTATTATTTTTGGGAATCTATCCTTTTCTGAAGCTACAGCCAACTCAGCACAAGAGAGGTAATATGAAGTGACAATATTACTTTAACATTTAGAAATGTTCAACAAAGCCAAGCCTGTCCCTCAGACAACATATGCCATATCAATCTGGGGTAGCATGCTCCTACCTGACACGATCGTAACAGGGCCTCTGATCTCTGTCAGTTTCTGCCTAGTGAAGTTCCGAATTAGGCACTGGATCAAAGTGCTCTTTCCAACTTTTGGAGGCCCCATCACCACTACCACTATTGGTGGGGGCTCTAATGGAGTTCGATCAACCACCGGAATGTGATGCTTTTTGGTCTTCAAATCCTGAGTCCTATTTGTAACAAGAAAAAAAAAAAAAAGTAAATCCACTTTCAAAATATGAAGGACATCATCCTTATAAATAAAGATTTTTAAAAAGACAGCAGAACAGACAACATGGATACAACTAATTGGTTAACTTCTAGGCCCAATCCAAATGACCCCTTCAGTAAATACACAACAAACTGACTTCGACAATACAAAGTACTGAAAACTACACACAACTTAAATCTAATTGTTTTACTAGATGACTGTAATAGTTTAAAAAAAAAAAAAAGGTAAACATGCAGGCAGAAGATCAAAATGAATAGCAGCAGAGGCTTTCAAGTTAAATTTGGCTCTCCTATAAGGAGAATTTAATTCAGCAATGTTTAAAGTACACTGCCTCGCATATAATAAGGACTCATTAAATAAAGCTACTCATTACTATGAGTTATATGAAACAAATTCAGAAAAAAACACAAGCACACCTATTACTACAGAACAAACAAATTCTATAAAGAAAAACTCAGAAGCTTTTCTCTTGGGCAAAAAAAAAGCCAATCAACAGGCTGACACTGGAGGCAAAGTGACTTCCACAGGGAAGACTACATGTTCCCATTTTAGTAAAAGGAATATCGCATGTATCTTCATGTCCTTCCAAGTTGTTACAGACTCAGGAATCCAAGCATCATCTGGGGAGGTGCCTTGGTGGCTCAGTCGGTTAAGTGTCCGACTCTTGGTTTCGGCTCAGGTCATGATCTCACAGCGTTGTGGGTTCGAGCCCCACATCAGGTTCTGCCCTGGCAGTGTGGGGCCAGCTTGGGATTCTCTCTCTCTCTCTCTCTCTCTCTCTCTCTCTCTCTCTGCCCCTCCCTCACTTGTGCTGTCTCTGTCTCTCTCAATATAAATAAATAAAACCTTAAAAATAAATAAAAATAAAAAGGATAAATGGAACAACAGCTAGATCCCAGCTAAACATACCTGTGAAAAGATCGAGCCATCCGCACAGCAGACTGTACTGCAAAGGCTTTGGGGTTTCTCTTCCGGGCATCTTCCTCATCTCCAATTTGGAGATCCTGCAGATGCCGTTTCTTCTTCTTCTCAGCTTTGGGCCCACTGTTTTTCTTTCTGTGTTTCTTCTGGTCCTTAGTCTCCATAGTGGCTTTTTACCAATTCACAAGTAACTCTAACCTACATTGATGAGGCAGGGATGGGGGAAGCATTTTACAATCCAGACAACACCCAAGGAAAAAGAGTAAATTTCATTTATTTCTTTAGGAAGAAATATGTGTTCACACAAGGATAGAAACTGCTTAATACTATCCCTAATTTCATTTCTCTGTTATGCTAGAATTAGATCTGTTAGTTACTTCTGCTTAAATTACTTTTTATTCATCTTAAGTGTCTATATCAGCACTGCCCATTTCTTCAATGATGCAAATACTCCATTATATCTATACTTTCACAGTGGCCACTAACCACATGTGGCTTTGAGAATTTAAAATGTATCCAGTAAAACTGAAACACTGAAATTGTATATAATTCTAGTTAATTCCATTCTAAATTTAAAATGCCATATGTGACTAGTAGTTACCATACTGGACAGCTCAGCACCTAATATCAATTGGACTAATGAAGTGGTTTCCAAGCTTAAAGTATTTTGAAGACATTTTTCTTTTTAAAACTTAAAGCATTTTAATGAACCTCCAACATGATAGCAGTGTTACTTTCTAGTACCTGTTGACACTGTAAAATTTTTAAATTATAATAATCACGTATATACATTTAAACAAAAACAGTAACATCTACATGTGTAAGATATGGCTGGTTGTGGAGGATGCCTGGAGACCACATGGATTTGCAGAAACTCTTACAAAGATTTCTGAGCATCCCGGAATTCATGGCCCATTAATGAGAACCACCGGATTTGGTGAGCTTTTTAAGGAAACCAGGCTGTATACAATCTGAGCGCTTGGTTAATTAAAACAAAACAAAAAGTCTCTTCACTCAGTTAAGGCACTGAATTAATTTCAGCTCAATAAATACTCGTATCTGCCTATGATGTACGAGGCATTTTGCCAGGGGGGGACTACAGCTGTTACCTGACTAGCAAAGGAAATCCAAACCACTATCTTCCATGCCACACATTAAGGGCGAAGTCAGAAGGCTGCACTTAGGCGATCAGAGATTTCCCACGGGCACGCACCAGCGCAAACAGAAAGTCCACGTATATACCAGCATAACGTCAAGAAACACTACCCAGGAGTGAGGGGAGCCGAGTTCAGGGAACGCTTTGAAACTAAACAGATATGTGATTTCGGGGCATTATTTTTCTTCTCTACCTTGTTTTGGTCCCGAACTTGTACTGACACTTTTCGCACTTTCAGGACGGGGTGGGGGGAGGCGGAGAGGGATGGGAAAAGCACAACTGGGAATCAACAGATGTAGCTCAGGTCTGAGCCACCTGCTAGGATTACCCCGCCAAGAAAAAAACTTCTCACTTCTCCCTGTCACCTCCCCACCCTGTGCCGACTCTCCGCACGAATTCATTCAGCCATTCCCAACGACCTCGCAGCAAGTCTCCCGCAGGTACGACGTGTGACTCTCCACCTGAGCGCCTGAGGCGCTCTTTGGGGGCAAAGACTGTCCTGAAGGACCTCGCCAAGTGCGACTAGCAAAGCTCTTAGAACCCCAGGTCCCGGGACCCCACCACCGCCGCCTCCCCTAACCCGCAGCCGTTACCGGGTTCACAACTGCTTCTTCTCAAGTCCGCATGGACAGCGCCGGAAACGGAAATGCGCCCTACGCGCGGACTAAACACGCCGGCAGGAAACAGAGAGGCAAAAGAAAGAGACCGACGCAAGGGCGAGTCTGGGAAAAGCCTGAAGGAAGGCTCCTGATTGGCTGAGGAGGGGCGCAGGAGACGACTGCGCGCTGCGATCCAACCTGAAGCCACGCCCGTGCCGCCGCGCTTCCTGTCTGGCGGGGACAGCCGCCGCACTGCAAATACTGGGATTTAGAGTCCCATGCATCCCGCTCGCCCGGGATCCCAGGAGGCTGTGCTGACAGTGCGGCCTGGAGTTCGTTCGTTGGTGCAGGATGAAAGACGAAGTAATATATTTAGTCCTGGTCAACCGGAGTCACGGCACCCGTCCCCTCTAAATGCCAATGGCATCGCGTCCCTCCGTGGCCTAATGGAATATCCTACGGTTGGGAGTCTCTCTGACATATTTGCCTGCCCTTCCTTAAAGATGACAAGAGCTGGAGGCGCCTGGGTGGCTCAGTCGGTTAAGCCTCCGACTTCAGCTCAGGTTATGATCTCACAGTCCGTAAGTTCAAGCCCTGCGTTGGGCTCTGTGCTGACAGCTTAGATCCTGGATCCTGCTTCAGATTCTGTGTCTCGTCTCTCTCTGCCTCTCCCCTCCTCATGCTCTGTCTCTCTGTGTCGCAAAAATAAATAAAAACATTTAAAAAAAATTTTTTAAAGATAACAAGGGCTGACCATTTCTCGGACTTTTTTTTTAATGTTTTATTTATTCTTGAGAGAGAGTACAAGCGGGGGAGGGGCAGAGCGAGAGAGGAACACCCAATCCTAGCAGGCTCCAGGCTCTGAGCTGTCAGCACAGAGCCGATGCTAGACTAGACCTCATAAGCCGTGAGATCACAACCTGAGCCGAAGTCCACGCCCAACCGATTGAGCCACCCAGGAGCCCCTCTAGGACTTCTTTAGTGCTGTAATTCCCGGGTTTTGCCAGCACCAACAGACTCAGGGAAGTGACAAACATCATCAGTTTTTACTGGACCATTCCCATCATCATAAAATATGCAGCTATTTCTCTCCTCTTCCAAAACAAACTCCTCTCGGTTCCATTTTCTGTAACAGACACCACACCTTTTCTCCGTGCCCCTTTGTAGCAAAATTTCACAAAAGAATTGTCAATATGTTCTCCAGTTTCTCTCCTCCTATTCTCTATTAGATTCTCTGCGCCCAGCACACCACCAACAATCTTGGCTGCTCCTTCTCAGTAGCCTTTGCTGAAGATTCTTCCACTCCTACCTGACATGCTTAAGTTAAAGACAACCCACAGGGCTCAGCCTTTGGTCTTCTTTTGTGTCTATACTTATTTCCTAGGTGATCTCATTCTGTGGTGTGATTTTACATGTCACCTGTATCAGTTGATGTATCTCGGCTACAAATTCATTCTTCATTGCCTACTTCACAAACATTTTTCCTTTGACGCTGGCATATATGTTAAGTTTTGTCAGTAGAGGGCAGTGGAGAGACCTTGTAGGAGCAAGCTTTCTGGTCCTGCTCTGCTCCTTGGTCAGGATTCTGTAGATGGGTCATTTCTCCAGGGCCAGCTCCTCCAGTATGTGGTGGCCAGCAGTGCTCCACTCTTTCTCCACGTTCCTCCACCTCTTGGCATTTTTGTCATGGAGTGACTCCCCTGAGACACTTACCTTTTCCGTAGCACCCAGAGAGGGATTTCCAAGTTCCAGTGGTGCAGCATCATAGGGACCACCCTGACACCCGTGGGCCATGGCCATACCCCTTCAATGAGGTCTAGCTCTCCACAGATGGAGGTTGGGGGTGAGGAGTGGGATTGTTCCTGGGCCCTCTATCTCTGTCCTAGGGTAGTAGCTACTCCTCAAATCTGCTATTCTTAATATTCTTTAGAGTTCTCTTCTTACTAGCCCATACCCCATTGCTCCAATCCCCTGTTGTAGCTAGTAAGTTTTAATGTAAACTTTCCCTGTTCAAATTACAGTGTAGTTTCTCTTTCCTAATTAGACCTTTAAAATACACCATCATTTGCCAACAACTCCCATATTTATATCAATGACTCAGACCTCTTTCTTGAACCCCAGCTGCCTCCCTCACATATCTATTTGGATGTATAATAGACATTTCAAATGTAACATGCCCAAAGAAAACCCATGATCTCTCTCAAACTGGCCGTCCAGTTTTTTATCTCAGTTGATGACTGTTCTAGCCATGAAGTTGATTAGGCCCAACACTTCAGACACATCCTTGTCTCCTCTCTTTTTCTAGCCTCCATATCCAACCTATCAGGAAATTCCTATTAACTCTACCTTCAAAATGCAACCGCAGGGCACCTGAGTGGCTCAGTCAGTTAAACGTCCAACTTTTGATTTTGGCTCAGGTCAGGATCTCTTGTTTCATGAGACTGAGCCCCAAGTAGGGCTCTGCACTGACTGTGTGGAGCCTGCTTGGGATTCTCTCTCCCCCCTCTCTCTCTGCCCCTTCTCTGCTGTCTTTCTAAGATAAATAAATAAATTTAATTTTTTTTTAAAAAAAAGACATGTACAAGAGTGTTCATAGCATTGTCCAAACTGGGAAAAAGCCAAAAGTCCATCAGCAAAAGCATGACTAAACTATAGTATATTGATACAATGGAATAATATGTAACAATGAAAATAAACTACCATGAGCAACAATATAGATGATATTTAGCAAAAGAAGCCAGACACAAAGGAGAACATATATGTTCCTATTTATATAGTCTGAAACTAGGCAGAATTGACATATGGCAATGGAAGTCAGGATAATTGTTCCTTTTGTAGAGGAGGGGAATATATGAGTGGGAGGGGTCTTGCAGACAGCTCTGGAGTGCCTAGTAGTGAGTGTTCTGTTTCTTCATCTGGTGCTAGTTTCTGGGTTGTTGACTTTGTAATTATTGAGCCATACACTTGGGCTTTGTGTATTTTCAGAATGTATATTCTATTCATGTTTACAAGTCATGTATTTTTTTAGTCAATAAATTGCCATTTTAGGTTCTTTGCCCATTTTTCTTTCCCTTTAATACTTAATTATGGATTAAGATTCCCCATTTATATTTAGGAACCTTCCAGAGATTGCTGAGGGGCTCTTACAGAAAGCGGTTCTTAGCCTACTGGGGGCAATAGATCCCTTGGAGAATTTTATGCATGTCCAGAAAAATTCACTTTTTCACCCTCATATACAGTTGTTAAAATTTCACACATTTCTGGACCCATGAAAGCCTACCATAGCCCAGATTAAAGTTTTCCAAAGTCTACTTCTAAAATTCTCAGGAGTTCTCCTACAGGAAGAGGAGCAGGTATCCAGCGCTGGGCAGGCCTTCTGGGCAGTGGGCCAGGCATGAGGCAGGGCATCCCTAGCGCACAGAGGCAGACCTGGGAGAATGGACAACAGTAAGTGAGGTCCTTATTCATGTCAGCTTATTGAGGTCAGGCTGTTCACCTTCACGGAAACAGCTAAGGTTGAGCATGGCTTCACTGGATGATTTCTGGGCCAGTTCTTGTCAGTGGGATGACTGTGTTCAAAGTTTACCATGAGCACGCCACGGTCAGGCAGGGGCACCCAGACAAAGTGCGTCAGGTTATGTGGCCACCAGCTCAGTCTCTATGGCAGCATAAAGATGCTGTGCACGAAGGACAAAACCATCTCTACTTTGTGGGTCTTCCATTTGCAAGAAAAGGACTTGTATCCCTGGTAAGGAGAAGTGCTCAGGGTGATAGAAGTCAGTACAGGACAAGCACTACTCCTTGGGGCTCCTTACTTGTAAACTCAAGGCAAGCTTCATGAGAGCAATTTCAAAAACAGGCTGGAGGACTTGGGGAGGTGGAATTGGAAGAGCTGATGGCCACAGTGAGTAAGAGGATGCTCTAGGGCCATGGTCTTCAAATATAGCACACATCAGAATCTCCTGTGGGGCTCATTAAAACATAGATTGACAGGGGTGCCTGGGTGGCTCAGTCGGTTGAGCATCTGACTTCAGCTCAGGTCATGATCTCACGGTTTGTGGGTTCAAGCCCCGCCTCAGGCTCTGTGCTGACAGCTCGGAGCCTGGAGCCTGCTGCGGATTCTGTGTCTCCCTCTCTCTCTGCCCCTAACCCACCGCATTCTGTCTCTGTCTCTCTCAAAAATAAATAAACGTTAAAAAACTTTAAAAAACACAAACAAACATAGATTGACAGTCCCATTGGAGTTCTGATTCAGAAGTGCTTGGGTAGGGCCTGAGGATTTGCATTTTAAGAAGTTCCCAGGTGAAGCTGACGCTGCTGGTCCTGGGACCAGCATTGAGAGCCACCAGTCTACAGGATTTTGGGTTTCCAGGAGTCCCTGCCTTTGTGGATGTGTTGCCTATCCTGTTGATCTTGGAGACTCAGGTCCTGCCCATAATTGTGGCTTACCAAATCCTTCTTTATGGTACAAAGGATGACCAGGAGCCAGTAAGAACCATTTCCTGGATGCAGCAGAAGCCAGCCAAATGCTCCTAGCCGCACAATTCATCTTTCAGTGGCCTCGGTCTTCTCTCCTCTCCTCTCAGTTGCACCTGCTGGGGAATGAGGTGTGGATCTGGCCTCCCTAATAAGCCCTGTCATTCACTGTGGGAGGCAGGTCACGCAGCTGCACTGGCCTCAGGTCCTAAGTTGTTAGGTAGGTGAGGGCAGGCAGGTGCTCACAAGAGCTGTGCACACTCATACACAGTCAGGGTCAGACACCTGGACATGCACCATGACTCAGGCCACAGGGGGCAGGTCCAGCAGCTCTAGGGGTCCAATTCACCTCTGCGGTCCTTAGTTAAGCAGCATATCCAGTTTGTAGAGAGAAGAGCAAGACTAAGAGAGTCTGAACACCGCTTTGTTCTTCAGTACTATAACCCCGAGCTCTCTTGCTTAACCCAGAGCCCTTGCTTTCTCCAGCGAGCTGCCCACCAGGGCACACCGTGAGAAGTGCTAGGATAGGAGGACTCAGGGCAAAGTCACCTGCCAGAGTGTGTGCGAGGTGGCATCAGGCCTGCTGCCTCTGGGAGCCTGGATGAATCTAAAGGAAAGAGAGAGGTGGGCCATGACCAGTCAGGTGGAGCTGTGCATCTTGGCCATGGCCCCACCAGGCCCCTGCTCCCCCTTTTCATCCTAATAATATCCATGAATGCCCACTGGGTACCAGGCTCTGATGATCTAGAAGCCATAGGGACAGCCCTGCCTTTAGGGACCCCACAGCCTTGTTGAAAAGAGCAGACACATTATGGATACCTACAAAAATGAAGTGGAAATAAATCAAGAGAGAAAACCACCACTTATTTGGGGAGCACCCAGGAGGGACATCCAGGTGTGCCCTTCCAGCTGCTTCGTTCCTCCGAGAAGCAGCCTAGGGCCCCTCGGCCTCTGATCAGGTGCATGTAGGTCTGAAGCAGAGCACATTTTATGCGGTGAAGGCCTGCCAGCTTGCTCTTCAACACTAGATTTCACCACCTGAGGAGAGCTCAGGCATCATACATAGTCCTTGGAGACATGAGCTCAGAAGATTGGATTCCCAAATATATTTTATGTATGTATATATAACTGATATATTAAAAAATCAATGATATATTAATATATATGTTCTATTATTACTTCCTATTACATTTCACATATTACCAGACCAATTTTGTATGTTCTACTTTTTTATGCTTTCCTTTTGCCTGACTGACCTTGACTCTTGATATTTTATTTTGTAAATTACAGTGACTGTTTTTAGACTCATAGTACGGAAGGGGGTAGTCATCAGAATCATCTGAGGAGCTTTTTTTTTTTTTCTTTTGACAATCCATGTGTCTCTTTGTCTCTTTTATCTGAAATTCTCATTAAAATAGTCTAGGGTACAGCTCAGTCTTGGTTATTTAAATTATATATCCCCCAGGTCATTGAGATATGCACATCTAATTTAGAAGAAAAACAATCACATTCTGTAATAGAGCATCTTTAAATATTTCCTAAACATCTTTATCATCAATTTCTCTCACCCACGCAATAAGAATAGTAACCTTTGACCAATTTTTATGAAAAGCTAATTCTTTGTTCTCTTGTATTTTACAGTACTATCCTTCAATTTCCTGTTCTCTCTTGATTTACATTGGGCTGTTACATTCCATATTTTAGTTCTTCTATCGTTTCCTTTAAAATATTTCTTTTGTAGTTTGGCATTGTGAAGCCTTCCAAACTAGCACACTTTACTTAGACTTATTAGCACACACTTTCTCCCATTAATGGTTTTATTGGTTTGCTGACCTAATGCTAGCCCCATCCCATGTTTATGTCATTGGCTTTTCAAACATAATGTTTCTCATTCAACAATTATTCTGTTTGTTTATGTGTCATTTCTTTTGAGTCATTGGATGTCTGAGAAAATCTTGGTTTCTCCTATGAGGGACAATCTATTGAATTAAAAAAAATTGATGTTTGGTTTATTTGTTCTTCTTCAGGAAAACATTTGGGCTATACCGTAAGTATTGCTACTAAAATGTTTGCTTTGCAAACAAATACAAGTGATCTATTTAAAGAAAAAATTGTGAAAATAATGGAAAACTGGAACTATAAACTCACCTACCTAACAACTTAGGACCTGAGGCCAGTGCAGCTGCGTGACCTGCCTCCCACAGTGAATGACAGGGCTTATTAGGGAGGCCAGATCCACACCTCATTCCCCAGCAGGTGCAACTGAGAGGAGAGGAGAGATTTGTTTAGGTATGAAATTCTATGTCAAATTTTCCCACACCATTATTATCTTGTTTTTCTTAAAGCTTATTTTATTTATTTTGAGAGAGAGAGAAAGAGAATCTCAAGCAGGCCCCACACTGTCAGCACAGAACCCAATGTGGGGCTCGATCTCATGGACCGTGAGATGATGACGTGAGCTGAAATCAAGTGTCAGATACTTAATCAACTGAGCCACCCAGGTGCCCCTCACACTTTTATAGTTCTTAATGAGATGGTTACACTGGCTCCCAAATTCTCTGCAGTTCATGTAGGGACATTTGTCCAGCTTTGGGACTGTGTACTTCTTTTGTCCACTTTTCATGTCTGGGAGTTCCCCCCACTACATGTTGTGCTTTCCTGAGATGAAGTCGGAGCCAGCATTCCAAGATGTCCTTGCAGCTGGTGTGGCTAGACTGTGGGCTGAGTCTGCAGCCCTAATGCTGGGGTGTCCTCACCTGAGACTAATGTTGGTGGTGGGGGAGAGCCACAGACTGCAAAGAATCTTCTGTCAGTCGTGGCAACACAAGTGTTGGCCAGACCTGAATCTCTACCTCTCCTAATGACCAATATTTACAATTAATTTCAAAAACTGTATAAATATGGAAACAGTGACAACCTTAGTAAAATACGGGAAACAAGACTTTTTCTCTGTAGCTAAGAAAAAATGCACAAAACCAATTTAGTAGATTCCTATTTAGACCATATAGAATTATAAATGCACACCTGGTACCCAGCTTCTTCTTAGCCCTAAATACATGAGTCAAATACAAACTAATCATCTAGAAAACTTGGAGAACATCTCTTGCCCTTCTCTTACCTTGGGGTGTTAAAGGGAGAAGTTAGGGTTAGGTGTTGAATGACTCAGGAGTGACAGTCTGGCTCCTTCAGGTGAGTGTGATTTTTTTCTCTTATCCATTTAGTTCACAACTACATTCTCCTGCTATGGTTTAAAAGCTAAAACATAAGGTAATGTGGGTAGGGATAGTGTTATTTTCATCTCTCTATCCCTAACTGTTCTTAGAACACTCATTATATATGAATATCTATGAACAAAATCTCCACCTTCAGAAAAATATTTTCACATAATTATTGATCACAGGCTCATGTAGCTAAGGTGTGATAACCTTTCTAGTGCCAATCCTCTCCAGAGCTGAAATGCTAGAACCCCAGGACCCCAGCACAAAACTTTATTTTCCCCCTTAAAATGACCACATAATATTGTGCTTAAAAAAATTTATACTTGCCAATTAGAAAATAGAATATAAGTAAAGACATCAAAGAGGAGATTTCCATGGGCATGAAATTACATGGCATCTGCAATGGAAGTTAGGCCCCCAACTTGCATCTACCCTGTGTTACTTGCTTCCCAATACACATTCTCTTTTTCACCAGACACCACTATTTTTTTTAAATTTTTTAATGTTTATTTATTCTTAAGAGAGCGAGCATGAGCAGGGGAGGGGCAGAGAGAGACACACACACAGAATCTGAAGCAGGCTCCAGGCTCTGAGCCATCAGCACAGAGCCTGATGCAGGGCTCAAACTCAAAAGCTGTGAAATCATGACCTGAGCCGAAGTCAGAAGGTTAAATGACTGAACCACCCAGGTGCTTCAGACACCACTATTTAGATTTTTCTCCTCAATGCTCCTCTGTTTAGTCAAGGGGGTTTCATAAGGCCTGAGCATATGCTGGAGAGAAATATATGTGGATATAATAGATGATGAGAGGATTTTCAAAAATCCAGGGAGAGAGAGTCAAAGGATGGTGACATGTTAATACCCAACCCCTAGGCTGGAAACTTTTCCACCATCCTAAGATCATGCCTCCCTCAAAGAAAGACCCTCCTAGGAGACAGTATTAGTCAGGGTTCTCCAGAGAAACAGAACCAAGAGTACATACATACAGAGATAGAGGTAATAGGATTTATTTTAAGGAATCTGTTCATGTGATTTTGGAGGCTTGGCAAGTCCAAAATCTGATGAAGGAGGCTGGCAGACTGGAGACTAAGGCAAGAGTTGCAGTTTGAGTCTGAGGACTATCTGCTTGAAAACCAAGAGGAGCCAATATTGCAGATGAACTCTGAAGGCAGTCTTCTGGAGAATTCCTTTTAAACCCAGGCCTTCAATTGATTGGATGAGGCCCAACCAGGAGAGCAATCTCCACCAATTTAAATGCAAATCTCACCCAGAACACTCTCAGAGAAACGTCCACAATATTTGACCAAATATCTCAATTCTGTGGCCCAGCCAAATTGACACATAAAATTAATCATCACCCTGCTTCTCTAGGGCATGGAAACAAGTACCATCACCCTGGGGCTTCTGCCAGGCTTCCCTTCTGGAAGATACCTACCTCCCTTAATTCCACTACATAGCTATCTCCCCATACTCACGTGGCTTGGTCTAGGGGACATCAAAGGGGCTTCAGATATAATATGAAAAAAAAGTCCGTGCATTTGTTCTATCAATGAGTACATCTGTTTTCATTCAATAAGTTGTCAATATTTTATAAGTAATCCAGAATCTTTTGGATACCTTAATGATGAGATCTTTTGGATACCTTAATGATGAGATCTAAATTATATTTAGATCTACACTTGATGGAGACAATTATATTGCAGACCCCCAGTAGTCATGTGGGTCTAAATAATGGTGCCTAATCTACTGGTGTTGGTCTTTCCTGAAGCAGCCTTGAGACTATTAAATTTACTGTTCTGCTTATCTATTGCCATTTAACAAACAACCCCAAAACTTGGAACAACCACAAAATTTATTTTGATAGCTTTGTGCAACCCAAGATCACAAACACTTCCTCCTTTGTTTTCTTCTATAAATTTTATACTTTTAGGTTTAACACTTAGGTCTGTATCCATTTTTATCTAACTTTTATATTGTAAAAGGTAAAGATCTAAGGGTTTTTTGCATAAGAATATCTAAATGTTCCAACACCATTTGTGGAAAATACTACCCTTTCTCCATTGAATTGCCTTTGCATTTTGCTCATACAGTTCTCCATATATACTCTGGTCTATTTCTGCACTCTGTTTTCTGTCCAAGTAATATATTTGTCAACATTTATGCCACTACCACCCTGTCTTGATTGATGTAGCTTTACAAAACTCAAAACCAGGAAATCTTTTCTTTTTATTTATTTTTTAATGTTTATTTATTTTTTTAAAGAGAAAAAGAGTGAGCAGGGGAGGGGCAGAGAGAGAGGGAGACACAGAATCTGAAGCAGGCTCCAGGCTGAGCTGTTAACACAGAGCCTGATGCAGGGTTCAAACTCACAAACCTGAGATCATGACCTGAGCAGAAGTCGGATGTATAAACCAACTGAGCTAGCCAGGCATCCCTCGAAACAAGGAAATCTTAATCCTCTTTGTTCTTGTTTTTCAAAGTTGTTTTCATTATTCTAGGCCCTTTATATTTCCATATGAATTTTAGAATCAGCTTCTCAATTTCTATCTTTTCACAAAAGCCTGCTGAAGCAGATGGACAAGGGCCTATAATGGCAGCTGCCAGCAGCTCCTTGCTCTGATTCACAGCAGGTATAGCAATGACCTCCCTCCCTACTCCTCTCCCAACTGGCCTCTACCCTGGCCAGCACAGGGCCACCCCTCCCCTAGCTGTAGGCAACTCACCCTGGGCCCTCGTAGCAGGAGGGACCTGGGACCTAGGAGAAACATGAGCCTTTCTCAGAGGGAGTGGGTAAAGGAAAGGGCCCTGTGATAGGCCCTAAGCTGTCCCAGACACAACAGTACTCCATCTGGGGATGGTGCCCTATATCCAGCTCTAGTGGGTTTGTCTGAAGATAGAATGGAAACACTCAGAGGTGGAAATGGGCCACGCTGCAAACCCAGATAGCATTTTTGCAAGGAGAAAGAAAAGATCAAGAAAACTTGAAGTACTTAGAATAAAGGTGTTAGCATGTGCACTAAAACAAGAAAGGGTAAAATATCACAAACTAAAGTATGCCACAAAACTGAGCCATGATGGTTTGAAAATGCTATCTTTTGAATCAGAACAAACCAAAGATACAGAGGCTCCCGTAGAACCTCAGAAGATCCAGTTAGAGTGGAAGCAAGGCAGCCAGCTGTTACGATAACATCTTCAGGAAGCAGGTTACACAGATACATTCTATGTACAGTGTCAGCAGGTAAGGTCATTACTTGGACAAATTCAGAACCAAATGGAGGGATGGACTCACCTGAATGGAGGTGAGTCTTCTAAGCAAAAGGGACAAACCCAACGGTCTTTTGGTGGTGTTCCTGAGACACTGTTTCTTAGAAAATGCTGATGAGAGTGATGAAGACGATAATGGCATGACTGAAGGCATCCCAGAAAGAAAAGACAAATGTCAGATAAATAAACACAAAATAGGTAATGAAGGTTTTGCTACTGACCTAATGATCCTGATACTGAGGAAGAACTGAAAGAATCTGATTTTTTAGGGACTGCTGAAGACAGTGATGGAGCTGAAGAAACTTGAGGTGCAGGGGAGGGCACAGAACTGGCTGAACCAATCACGTTTCTACCTGGACGCGGCTAGTCATTTTTTAATGGGTTCTGATGCTAAGCGTATTGGACTTTGGAGACCTTGCAGACTTGCCAGTAATAAATCATGCAGACTATGGTTATGGCTTGTCTGGCTGTCAATAAAGATGCCTTTCAAAAGACATGGAACCCCAAGTATACACTATGGAAGCATTTTGATGGAGTACAGGCATTTGCTTTTCATCCTGTGGAACTTGTGCTGGTCACTGCCTCTGAGGACCTCTCTGAAACTTTGGAACTTAAACACACACACACACACACACACACACACACACACACACACACACAAAACGGCTCCAGCCCCAAAGAGTGCTTCTGTAGATGTAGAGCCTAGCTACACATTTAGGGTCCACACTGGCCATGTTCTGTCATTAGCTATTAGTTCTAATGGAGAACAGTGGTATAGTGGTAGTAATGATGCAACCATCTGGGGGTAGAATATGCCTAGCCCGAATGTGGATCCATGATACATATAAACCAAATGTTTTAGCTGGCACTTTAATTGCTTATACAGATGCTGTTTGGGGTCTTGCTTATACTGGAATAAAAAAAAAAAAAAGTCAGTTACTGTCTTTCTTGTTCAGCAGGTGGCACTGTTAAGTTGTGGAATCTGGAAGAAAAATTGCCAGGTATTTGCACTTACAATAGAGACAAGGCGGGTGTAATACTGAATATCGGTTCACTCTCCAGCTGGGATCCAGTTCATGTGGTGACCTCTTTCAACACTGGCAGAACAGTTAATTTATGATTTAGAAATATCAGTCATTGGTGATGTTTCATCACAGATAGATTCTGGTTTACAATTCAATAAACACATTAACAGAGTAGTAAATCATCCCATACTTCCTGTTACAAAAACTGCTAATGAAGATAGACACATCCATCAAAATTTTCACAATATAAAATGGGTAAAATGATCCATTCTATGGTAGTTCCTTTGGATGCTGTTACAAGTCTAGCAGTAGATCCTGATGGAATCTATTGAATGTCTAGAGCCGTGGTTGTTTCATTAGATTGTGGAATTTAGACAGCACATAGGAAGATACTTGGTAAATCAACATGTTATACTGCTTGCCATCCATCAAAAGCATGCATTGCCAGGGCAGAGGCTGATACCCTTGCCAAAGTATTTGTATGAATCAACAAAAACTTGCATCACAACAACAGATGTGCTTAGACAGAAAGAGGATTTTTTTGTTGTTGTCAACTACTGGATTTTCTGTATAGATGATCATGTTTCTGTGAAGATAGTATTACTTATACAATGTGGATGCGTTCTGTTTCTTCTCTGCATTATTGTACTAACTAAAATCCCTGGTACAATGTTCAATGGAAGTGATGAGAACAAATATCCTTTTGTTGTACTGATCTTTGGAGAAGAGCAGTCACTCGCTCACATTTAACATGGTGGTAACTGTACATTTTCATAGGTTTCTATTGTTTCTTTTTCCCCCCTCTTGCTCCTTACCTTTGTGCCTTGGTGATCTTCTGTGGTGGTATGCTCTGATTCCTTTATCTTTTCTACTCGAGGTAGAATCTACTCTAGGTTTTTGCTTTGTGCTTATCATAAAACATCTTATAGATATAGTAGTCCATTTACACTGGTAGCAGCCTATCTTCAATTCCATACAAAAATTCTACCCTTTTATTCTCTTTTGTTTTTATATCAAAATTTCCCTTTTATGTTGTATATTCGTTAACAAGTTACAGTAGCTATAGTTAATTTTAATATGCTTTTCCTTTAATCTTTATACTATAGTTAAGCGATTAACACATATTACAGAATTAGAGTTTTCTAAATCTCCCTATATATTTACCTTTATCAGTATGTTATATATTTTCATGTTTTCATGTTAATTAGTGTCTTTTCACTTTAGTTTGAAGATCTCCTTTCCCCATTTCTTGTAAGGCAGGTCTAGTGGTGATGAACTCCCTCAGCTTTTGTTTATATGGGAAATTCTTTGCTTCTGCTTCATTTTTGAAGGATATCTTTGCCCAATAGAATGTTTTTAACTGGTAATTTTGTTCTTTCAGCACTTGGAATATATCTGCTGAAAATCTAATCTTTTTTTCTCTAGCTGCTTTTAGGGTCTCTCTCTTTGAATTCTGACAGTTTAATTATAACGTGTCTTGGAGAAGATTGTTTGGAATTGAAATAATGGGCTAATGTATTAGCTTTATGAACTTGGATATCCAAGTCTCTCTGAAGATTTGGGAAGTTCTCAGTCATTATTCTCTTTAAATAAGCTTTATGCTCCCTTTCCCTCTTTTCTTCTTCTGAAACCCCAGTTCTGTTATTGGTTCTTTTGATGGTTTCCCAAGGATCGCATAGGCTTTCTCGGCTCTTTTTCATTCTTTTTCTTTGTTCTCTGACTGGGTTATTTCAAAGTGCCTGTCCTCTGGCTTCTGCCTGACCTGCTCTGCTGTTGATGTTCTCTATTGTATTTTTTATTTCATTCATTGAATTCTGCAGTTCTGGAACTGGTTTGGTCCTTTTTATTTTTTGTTAAACTTCTCAATTTGTTCATGTGAGAAATTGAATTTTGTTGAATTGTCTTTCTGTGTTTTCTTCTAGTTCATTGAGTTTCTTCAAAACAGCTCTTTTGAATTCTGTCTCTGGTAGACTGCAGATCTCCATGTCTTTGGGTTTGGTATTGGAGAATTATTATGATTGTTTGGTGATGTCATGTTTCCTTGATTCTTCATATTCCTTGGAGGGTTTTTGTTTTTGTTTTTTTGCATTGCTGTGTTTGCATTTGAAGTAGCAGTCATCTCCTCTGATCTTTACTAGCTGCCTTTAGATGAGAGATACTTTTTGTAGGTCCTGTTTATGTTCTGGAACTTTCCCTAATCTTGTATGAACATATCTGTTCCACACATCTTTCTCCCTCTTGTGGTAGAATTCTGAAGCATGTAGATTTCCTCTTCATCTTATAACTCACCAAGTCAGCTGATGGTAACCTCTTTAGTTTTCCCAAAGATGGCCAAAGAACTTAAATTTGTGGTTTCTCCCTTACCTGCAGACATTGGTTTGTTTTCTGCATATACTCCATCCCCTGATCTTGCTCTTGCTACTGCCCTTGGAAGTCCACATAGGAGCTGGCTGCAAGTGGGGAAAGGTGTGGGTTTGGCACCTGGGGCATTAGTGGTGCCCACACACCAGTAGAGGGGATCTCAGGTGGCACTTTCCCAGCGATTCATGAGTGGGCTTCCTGCTGAAGTCTAGAATGCAGTCAGTAGGAATTGCATCCCTTTAATGCCTTTTAATATTCTTAGCTGCATCTTTACAGATCTCCTCCCCCCCCCCCCATCCCCCCCCCCCGTCTTGGAACTCCAGCTTTAATACTCTGGGTGATGTTGGAGAGATGGGTTTCTTTAGCAGCATCCCACACAGCTGGGGAAGTTGGGCATTCACTCTCTCCTCTCCCTTTTCTCCCATGGAAGGGATCCCCAACCTTTTTCTCTAAGCAGTGCTGCCTTGAGGAAAGAGATGAGGTAGGAAAGCTCCTCTTACTAATATGTCCAAAGTCACTTGTTGTTTTGTTTTGGTTTTGGTGCGAGGGAGTACTGGGATTTCTCCTCCTGAGACCTGGACTTCTACAAAGGATGTCGCATCAGTGGGTGTCTGCCCAATTCAGTGCATTCCAGGTGTTCCTGGACTGCAGCCAACAGGCATTTAATACCATTTCACAGGCTCCTCTCAGTTCCACAGCCCATATGGGGATCTGTCTGCTTATTATGTGAAGCACAGGTGGGTAAGGTACCTCCTGGGTCCCTTGGAGGATTGTACTGGATCTCACAGTTCCCACAAAGTTACTTTTGGTCATGGATAGATGCTGAAACTTAGGTGTTGAAAGAGGGGTGAAAACAAGGGATGTCTTAGGCTGTCATGATAACATTCAGTCCCCTGTATTTTTTCTTTTAATTGTGAAAACATTTTGCAACTTCAGGAAAGTTCAGTACAAAAATTCATGCATATATTTTACTCAGAGACCAAATTCAAGTTTCACCAACTGTTCTAATAATGCTCTTTTAAGAAGGATCCTTCAAGTGCCATGCAGTTTACTCAGGTGTCCAATCTTTCTAGTCTCCATCAATCTGAGATAGTTCCTCAATTTCCTGGACTTTGATTACCTTGGCGCTTTTGAGGATTATAAGGCAGTCACTTTGTAGAATATACTTCAATTTTGCTTGGCCTAGTATTTTCTCATGAGTAGACCCAGGCTATCCCTTGGCTGAACTGCCACTGAAATACTGTTTTCTCACTGTCTCCACTCAGGTATACATGATGTTGATCACAAGGGGCCCATGATGTAGATTAAACCATTTCTGATAGGGTTAACTTTGATCACTTGATTAAGATGCTGTCTGCCATGTTTTCCTGAGTTATCTTTTTCATCTTTTATAATTAATAAATGTTTTGTAGGGAGATACTTTGAGACCATATGATTCCTCATCCATTTTCATCCACTAGTTTTAGTATCTACTGATATTTGCCTGAAGTAATCATTCCTGTGATGATAACGAAAAGTTAATTTCTCAGTTCCATTATCTCCTTCTACATTTACTGATATTATTCTGTAAGTAAAAACATGTTCTTCTCCCCATTAATTCATTTATTAGTATAGACTCGTGGACCCCTATTTTGCTCAGTGTTGTACGATCACATTATTTCAATTCTTATATTGGCCCAGATTCTGTCAGTGGAAGTCCCTTTAAGTGTTCTTAAGCCATGTCCTTTTGACACAGTTCCATTATTCTTTAGCACTTGCTCCCTCTTACACAAAAAAAAATGTTCCAGGCTCATCTTGTAATTTCCCTGACCCAGTCCTGGAATCAGCTATTTCTCCAAGAACCCTGGTTCCTTTTAGTGAAGAATGGTATTCAGAAACCAGAATGTAGGAACTAGCTAGGTCTATTACACTGTTGCTGCTACTGTGCCATTTCAGTGGCCAGAGCTAAGAAATGTATGTGATTGCATACACCCACGTATGCACTTCTGTTTATTTATTATATTAATATTGGAAACCATAAATTCATGTTGGTAGAAATGCAACACCACAGTGTTTATTCCAATCTCCCTTATCTGTAAACGAAACTCTTATTCTGTTCAAAGGAGCCTCACGCAACAGAAATCCTGCCTAATACATATTCCCAAAAGTAAATCCTATTTCATAAATCACTTTTTAACGCTTACAAGTAAAATGTAATCATTAGTATTAGCCTTTGAGATTTGTAATTTTTATTAGATTCATTTTCTCTTTCAATTTTCCCCATATTTGTAACCTAATGGGGCTCTCTATGATAGTTTACTCAGAAATTCCCTCTGAAACTTACATTTTTAAAATACACTTTCCAAGTCTTCTTTTTTGCCTTCTCAAAGGCATTTTTGAACAGATACTGAGTTTTTCACATACAGAATTTGGTATTTCTGTCAAATATCCTTAAATGTTGTACTACTCCTACTGATTTTGAAAAATCGCACCCCATCATGATTCCTTATAAGTGACTGATTTTCTTTGTTTGGAAGCTTAGAAGACTCTGGTCTTGAAGTTAAAAATTTTTATTATGATCTATTCATTGTAATCTTCTTAATTAATCCTAACCAGTACACAGTGCCTCCATAACTTTTATCTCTGAGAGAACTGTAATGAATAAGCAAATACTGAACATACATTTTTCATTTGATCCAGTGCCACTACTCATAAATATTTACACAAGTTAAATGAAAATCTGTGTCCACAAAAAGCTTTCTTACGTTAACGTTCATAGGAGATTTATTCATAATAGATGGAAGTTGAAAATAAATGAAATGACCTTCCACAGGTGAATGGATAAACAGGTTGTGGTACATCCACACAATGTAGCACTACTCAGCAATAAAAAAAAATAACAAACTACTGATGCATGCAATAACATGGATGAATCTCAAAAGCATTTGTGTAGACATAAACGATTAAATAATCCATGATTCCATTTATATGACCTTTGAGCAACGGTGAAGTTGTGGGGGTAGAAAACAGGTGAATGGCTGCCAGTCTGTCTTAAGCATGGAGGTAGATACACAATTACATATATTTGTCAAAATTCATCAAACAGTACACGTTTAAAATGGTGAATTTAATTTTATGTAAAATTATACCTCACTAACCCTTATTTCAACAAGGTCTGTCGTTTTCCCATTGCATGTTCTTTTCTCCTTTGCTAAAGATGAACAGATCCATAGAATTACGGGTTAAAGGACTTACTCTATAATAAAAAGCATTATAAAGCCCTATTAAAGCCATATTAAAGAGAACATTACCTTTGGCATAAGCATAAACAAATAATTTAGTGAAACAGAAGGCAGAAATGGATCATGGTACACAGGGGATGTTAACATTTGTTGGCTTAATAAAACAAGAACAAGACAGTGTGCATCTTTGCAATATGCAGAAAAAGGGAGTCAAGCACAGACTGGTTTTGTGCAACATCAAGATTCCATCTGCCTCTTAAATGTTTCTCTCCACATGTTAACTATTTTCCTTCATGCAGACACTTTCTCATGGCTGCTGAAGTCCCAAGGTCACCAACCCACAGAACATGATGTTCTCCTATTACAAAAGTCCCAGGTAGGGCTCTTACTCACCCACTTGGATCAAACGTCCTTCCCAAAAATAAATGTTAAGCCAAGAATGTTTGGGAGATCTATTAGCTCCTGGGTCACGAGGGCAACTTGGTTACTAAAAAAATAAAGGGATGAAGTCCTGAGCAAAAATACTCCCTAAAAATGGTAATTTAGCACCTGATAAAGATAGTACTTCAAACTTCAATCACACAGTGTTGAGAACTGATTATTCATTTGGGAAAACATTAGATCCTTATCTCACACCATATCTAATCAAGCAATAACACAGAGACAGATCAATGGACAAATTTAACTTAATGTTCATTTCACATATTTTTAATGTGAGACACACGACGTAATGATTTTCCAAGTACTTCTCTTGTGCAGATGCAATGAAAGCTCAATGAATTAAACACTTGTTTCATATAACAGAATAACAAATAGCTTTATTTCTTTTTTTTAAGTATTTTTTAAATGTTTATATCTTTATTTTGAAAGAGAGGGAAAGAGAATGTGAGCAGAGGAGAGGCAGGGGGGATGGATCTCACAACTGTGAGATCATGACCTGAGCCGAAATCAAGAGTAGGACACTTAACCAACTGAGCCACCCAGGCGTCCCAAATCGCTTTATTTCTAATGGTTAGGCTCACTACATGGAGATTTACAGGACTGAAAAACAGCCACCCCGAATCAGTTTCTCATAAGAACATATTCTCCCCTGAGGCTGATTAATATTAATGTTAATCAGTTATACCTCTTCAAAAAGGTATACCTGTAAGTTGATTAAACTACCTTCAGCTCTAAGAAACAGAAAATCTCAACTCAACTCAGGTATCATTAGAAAAATATATACCTCATATAAAGAAGCTCCAGGGGTGGTTAATTCACCTGCTCAAAAGACACTGCTGACCCAACTCCTTCCCAGCTTTGTATTCTGCCATACTCAGATACTACCTTAGGATCAAAAGATATAATTGGATGTCACATCCAGTCATAAAAATATCCAGCAAAATCATAGGCCTTTTATATCAAATGTCTGTTAACCACTGGGGAATCCTGTTCCCCCATATTTCACTGAAAATTATTTTAAAGTTTTTCCCCTGCCAGAGCTGGGTCAGATGCTTATTTCCTTTTCTCTTTAAAACTACCTTTTTAGGGGCGCCTGGGTGGCTCAGTCGGTTGAGTATCCAACTTCGGCCCAGGTAATGATCTCGTGGTTCGTGAGTTTGAGCCCACATCGGGCTCTGTGCTGACAGCTCAGAGCCTGGAGCCTGTTTCAGATTCTGTGTCCCCCTCTCTCTCTCTGTCCCACCCCTGCTTGTGCTCTGTCTCTCTGTCTTTCAAAAATGAATAAACATAAATTTTTTTTTAAATTTTAAAACTACCTTTTTAACTTTATTTATTTTGAGAGAGAGTGTAGGGGCAGAGAGAAAGGGAGAGAGAGAATCCCAAGTAGGCTCCGTGCTCAGAGCACAAAGCCCAACATGGGGCTCGAACTCACGATCTGCAAGATCACGACCTGAGCCAAAACCAAGAGTCGGATGCGTCACCGACTGAGCCACCCTGGTGCCCTCAGATGCTTATTTCAAATGAATCATTAATCAGGACACATTTTTCAAAATTAGGTTAGACCATAAGGATCTAATGTATAACATGGGACTAGAGTTGATAGCACTGTATACTGTATAAATGAAATTTGCAGAGAGTGGAATGTAAATGTTCTCACCAAAAAAAGCAGGGGTGGTAAATATGTGAGGTGATAGTTGTGTTAATTAACTTGATGGGGGAATCCTTTTACAATGCATACTTAAATCATCACATTATACATTTTAAATATCTTACAATTTTATTTGTCAATTATACCTCAATAAGCTGGGCAAAAATTAGGTTAGATCAATCATTATTTGTTTCCTGAATCATACAGAGGGAGGTGGACAATGAAACAAAAAAACTGGTCTGCTGGCATGGAGGGACAGCTGTTGAGTAGATAATCAAAAGCCTATAAAAGTTCTAACAAATCTATTGCTACTCATATAATAGCTATCATTTGTAACATTCTATACAATGGTCTAGTACATTATATTTATTAATTTACCAAATCCTCACTGGAACTCCATGTGGTAGGGTAATGTCATTATAATCATTTTGCAAATAAGGAAACTGAGGAACAATGTTCAGGGGTTTGCCCCAGGCCACACAACTAATATGCAGTAGAACTGGAAACTTGAGCCTAGGAAGTCTAGTTTCCAGAGTCCACTAGATCAGGGGCCAGCAAACTTGGCTAAATCTGGCCAAGTCTGTTTTTCAATGGCCCATGAGCTAAGAATGAATTTTGCATTTTTAACAGGTTGTAAAAGAAAAAAAAATGTTAACAGGAAGCATATGTAGCCTGTAAGGCTAAAGTATTTACTATATGGCCTTTTACAGAAAACGTTTGCCAACTCTTGCACCATATGTCATGGTTGTTAATACTAGGAAGTAAAGGCAAAGAACAATATATGGCATGCTACCGTACAAATAGTTCCCAGGCTACATCTAAGTTAGGTTTGGCATATTCAAACCTATTTAGGTTCCCCAATTAAACATTTCAGGATATTCAAAGATGGGGTTGTTTTCTTTCTTCCTTTCTCTCTTTCTCTTTCTTTCTTTCTTTAATGTTTATTTATTTTAGAGAGGGAGAGAGAGAGAGCATGAGCATGGGAGGGGCTTTGTGCTATGAGCACGGAGCCTACTTGGGATTCTCTCTCTCCCTTTCTCTCTGCCACTACACTCTCTCTCAAAATAAATAAAGTTAAAAAGGTAGTTTTAAAATTTTTTTTAATTTTTTTATGTTTATTCATTTTTGAAAGACAGAGAGAGACAGAGCACAAGAGAGAGAGGAGACACAGAATCCGAAGCAGGCTCCAGGCTCTGAACTGTTAGCACAGAGCCCGAAGTGGGGCTCAAACTCACCAACTGTGAGATCATGACCTGAGCCAAAGTTGGATGCTCAACCGACTGAGCCACCCAGATGCCCCAAAGATGGGGTTGTTTTCTCAATGAGCACATTTTATGGTGGTAAGTACAATGAGCTTACTGTTCCCAGTGGCTGCCTTACATTCAGACTTGTGCTAAATGTAAAAAATGTGTACTTGGCCTTTGTATTTCCTGTGACAACTTAAACATTTTTTTTCTAAAATTTTTTAATGTTTATTTCTGAGAGAGAGAGAGCGAGAGAGAGAGCGGGGAACAGGAGAGGGAGAGAGGGAGACAGAATCCAAAGCAGATTCCAGGCTCTGAGCTGTCAGCACAGAGCCTGATACAGGGCCCAAACCCACATACCACAAGATCGTGACCTGATCCAAAGTCAGATGCTTAACGGACCGAGCTACCCAGGTGCCCCAAACATTTTTTCCTAAAGAAAAAAAAATTTATCTGTATTTTCTTTTCTTTTTTTGTGTTTATTTATTTTTGAGAGAGAAATAGTACAAGCAGGGGAGGGGCAGAAAGAGAGGGAGACAGAGGATCCAAAGCAGGTTCCATGCTGTCAGCACAGAGCCCCATGTGGGGCTTGAACCCACGAGCCATGAGATCATGACCTGAGCCGATGTTGGATGCTTAACTGAGTCACCCAGGCGCCCCTCTCTGTATTTTCTAAATTCAGTTTCCCTCAGTAATAATTCTCTGAAATCTAATAAATTATGTTTTGTTGCAAACTTTCAGAAAACCATGTATTTATAAGGTTTCAGTCTACTATTATTTACCTGAGGTTCAATGAGATAATAACCTTTTCAGAAAGGCTTTTCTAAATTTGTTGTGATCTCTGGATTTCTCAGTTTGGATTCTCCAGTGACAGTAAGTTTCATTTATGGATTAGGTTTCTAAACATCAAGGTGATGTTTCTACTCTTGTGTGAGTTCACTAACACACAGTGTGTGCTGACTCCTCAACAGAAGGCTTTCTACGTCCTACCCCATAGAGAGGAGAGAACACGAAGAATTGCCGTGGGGGCCTTTATGTGTCAGACCTACAAGTGAATTACCTCATTATGCTCACATCCCATTGGCTAGCTCTCATGCATACTGTCCCACCTGGATGCAACAGCAGCTGAGAGATAAAGACTTGCTCTGTGTCCAGTTTGGTAAAAGCATTGCCAGCTATCTATTGTGTGTGAGTTCTATGAAGGCTGACTTCTGGTAGGACTTCCCACATTCATTACAACCACAGGGAGGGAGGGATATGGATATATCCATATGGATATACTGTCGGGCCAACAGTTCTGAGTTACAGCAAGATGGTTTCACACATCCATCTTTACAGTGTTTCTCTTCTATGTGTATTCTCTGATGTGTGGTGAGATTTGGTTTGTGGCTGAAGGTCTTCCCACATTCATACATTTATATAGGGTTTCTCCCCTGAGTGAATTCTCTTACGTTTAATGAGGGTCGAACTATCATAGAAAGATTTTCCACATTCGTTGCATTCAAAGGGCTTCTCTCCCATGTGTGTTCACTGATGTACATTGAGGGATGCCTTCTGGCAAAATGTTCTCCCACATTCTTTACATTCATAGGGTTTCTCCCCTGTGTGAATCCTCTGATGTTGAATAAGTTGGGACTTCTGGTAAAATGCCTTCCCACATTTGTTACATTCAAAGGGTTTCTCCCCAGTATGAATCCTCTGATGTTTACTGAGGGTTGACTTCTCAGAAAAGGTTTTCCTACATTCTACATATTCATAAGGTTTCTCCCCTGTGTGAGTTCTCTGATGTTTAAGAAGAACTGACTTCCCACAGAAGGTCTTCCTACATTCATTGCATTCATGTATTCTCTCCCCTGTATGAAGTCTTTGATGTTTACTGAGGGTTGACTTCATATAATACATTTTCCCACGTTCACTACATTCATAAGACTTCTCCCCTGAGTGTATTCTCTCCTGTACATTGAGTTTTGACTTTATACTGAAGGATTTGTCACACTCATTACATTTACAAGGTTTTTCTCCTATGTGAGATCTCTGATGCACAGTCAGGTCTGACTTTTGGGAGAAAGATTTTCCACATTCACTACATTTTAAGGCTTCTCCCCTGTGTGTGTTCTCTGATGTTGACGGAGGGCTGAGTTCTGGTAGAAAGTTTTCCCGCATTTAACACATTCATAGGTCTCTCTCTTGTATGAATTCTTTGATGTACAGTGAGGGCTGGCTTATGGTAAAAGGGTTTCCCACATTCATTACATTCATAGGGTTTTTCTCCTGTGTGTGTTTTCAGATGTACGATGAGGTTTGACTTACGGAGGAAGGTTTTCCCACACACATCACACTCGTGGTATTTCTCACCCATGTGAATTCTATGACATTTCTTCCAAAGGACTGACTTATCACAGGTTTCTCCACATGCCTTAAATTTATAGGGATTCTTCCTTGAGTAAATTATCTGGCCTAACATGCGGTTTGACTCACCCCTGAAAGTTTTCTCACATTCATTATAATCACGGAATTTCTCCCCTGTGTGAGTTCCTTTATGTGTAATGAAGAGATCATTACTGTGGAAGGCTTTAATGCATTCACTATATTCAAACAGTTGCTCTGCAGTGTGAATCTTTTGTTGCCAAATAAAATCCTCATTATGATAGAAGATGCTCTCATTTTTATTAAATTCATTGAACTTCTTTCTAGTTATGAGTTTCGTCATGATTAATATCCGGAAGCAATTTCTCACGCCCACTGGCATCATCGGATTTCTTTCCTGAATAGTTTCTATTACTGGTGGGTAACTCTGACATATTTTTTAAACCAATTCCACCTAGATTATATTTACTAGACATTTTCCTGGAAGGAACAGATTAAATGTTTTCCTTAATACATTTTCTCTCTGTGTAATCACTTTTTTGTTATTGATAAATGCATCTTGCCATAAATGTCTGTCTTGGTTTTCTTTGCTTTCTACCATGTCATCAACTAGAAATAAGAAAAACATACCTTATGCATCTGAAACTAGTTCTTAAAATTGGGCCAACACACAAATATCTTTCATATACCCAACTCTTTGCTTTCAGACCCAGTCTTTTGGCATAAAAGCAATACCAAATAAATATTTTCCATTCCCCGTAATTTGCTGAGGAGCAGGGAAAGAGGTGACAATAACCCAATCAATCAAACCTATTGTGGTGGAAGAAGGGAAAGTAAGACTGGCAATGAATGCACACACATTTATTTGGTCCTTCACAAAAGTACATTTCAAAATGGATAGAAGGGGTAAAATAAACATAAAGAATAGAAAATAAAGGATTCAGTAAGAGTGGATGGATTACAACGAGCAGAATTCACAGTAATATATGCTCAGTAAAAAAATTATATAGTAAATGTGACATGGAAAATAGGTAGACAAGAGTGTTGTTTGAAGAAGTTACCAGAGGAAACAAAGTGCTCAGAGGAGATGAATCAGAGTCTAGGTGCTAACTTTGTTAATCCTGCCTTCAAGAAGACAGCCAGAATTCCATCACTCTGCACACTCTATTACCTTGAACCTAGTTTATGGCACTGTCGTTTTTCCTAACTGGTCTCCTTGCTTCTACTCTCTTCTCTCATGGCGATCAGCTTCCTACATCTCTCTCCTGCTAATATAAATTCTGTGAGATCAAGGGACTTATTTCGCCACTGCTCTATCCCTTTCATTTAAAACATGACTGGCATGGAGCAAGTGTTCAGTTAATATTGGTTAAACTAATCTATTAATTCCTGACAACAAAAGAAGTCCTTGAAAATGAAGGGAATATGGGAAGGTGAGAATGCTAGAGTAAGGAGACTCACCAACATAAAATATCTTTTAAGACACAGGAATGGATTTTAAGGTACAAGTAGAAGGGAGTAAACTCTTCAAAAGGCAAAAAAAAAAAAAAAAGAGAGAACATCAATGTGTGAGAGTACATCTGTGGTGAATTTAGGTATCTGAGGTATGCGGGTTAAACATCCTTAGTCACTTCTAAACAGAGTCTCTTGAAAGAGGGTCTTGAAAACACTCCGAAGATGCCTATACCTGAAACAACAACCTGGAATCTAATTTCCCTGGATTGCTCACGTAGGTAATACTGGCTTGCAAACTCCTCCTCTAATATCCATGATGCTCCTTGCTCTAACTTGAAGATCTCCTCTGGTTTGGTAATGGAATGTCCTGATAATGGAAAACAATATGGGACACAGGAAAAGCTGCCTGGCTTTAGGAATGCAGAAGAAAAACCAGAGTCCAGCTGTAGGTTCTACACACTGAAGGGACCCATTGGAATCTTTCAATGGGGTGGTGAAAACACAACAATATTCCTGGCGTCCAAACCTAAATATCATTAAACTCTACAAAAGACCCATATGCTTTGGTCACAACAGGAGGACATGCGTGATGCTGTTGCTCAGAAAAGCTTTGCTTACCCAGTGAGATGAAGAAGCCATCGTTCTCCAACATCACATCCCTGTACAAGGTCCTCTGATCAGGGTCAAGTTGACCCCACTCCTCCTGGGTAAAGTTCACAGTCACATCCTCAAATGAAATCGATCCCTGTAACACACATATCTGATTAATCAGAAGTGTTCAAAACTGTATGACAGAGGAGGAACTAATTCTTCACCATGTTCACTACTGAGTTTACTCAAAAAAGTTTATATAGGAGATTTACCATATTGCCTGTTTTGTTTTATACGTGGTGACAGAAACAGAAATATAAGAAGAAGAAATACGTACTCATATACATGAAAGTGTCCTCGTTTCTGGAGACACTAAAATACATAAAACACTGTTTCTTCTACTCTCAGGAAGCTTACAATCTAGTATGGATGCAGACAGGATTAAATAATACCATAAGATCAGGAGAGAACTGAATTTGGGGCTTTAATGATATAAAATGCCCTAATGTGGTAATTTGGCATGGTTCATTTAGACAAGAGTTCTCCAGAGTATTTGGTGACTCACTCTTTTAGGGAGGAAAACTTTTAAGCATCAAACTGCCACAAATTTGTGGCAATATATAGGTATGTCTGAATGTTTATGGGCTACTCTACAGGGAGTCCATTCTTTGCATGGTCCTGACATGCACGAATTTCAGTTACCACAATTTATTTAGTTGAGTAACAACAGTCCCCAACAACATGATCAGATTTCAGTTACTATGGTAACTGTGAGTAATCACATCAAATATAAACTTCGCTGCTGGCTCTTCAATTCACAAATCACTACATAAATAACAGACACACATCATGAACAATGATCAATCACATCATTTCTTTCAAAGTCTGCCAGTGACTGACCACTGCACATCTGTTATTCAGTTCACACACAGACAGCAAGACACACAAAAACACCTGTTGCCTCCTTGTCTCCTAGCAATATGGCATTTTCCAAAAATGGTTAAATGGTTTGCAAAAGGGAATTGGCCAACAGCGATGAAAGAGCAGCAAAGAAATGAGAAGTGATTACAGAAGTGAAATTCAAATTAAATATAGAGTTTTAGAAGAAATACCTGACTGTGGGAATTTGAACAATGTTTCCATTTGAGACATTCTAGATCTACAACCAAAGATCTTACTGAAGGAGTACTCAGTACTAAATATTACAGTATTTCTTTCATTTTTATATACATTTATAACCAACAGAAAGATTTTTAGTGTTTTCACAAATATTTTTGAAGACTGCAGAACAGCTACCATTTTCCCCACTGATTAAGCCTGCTTTGCATGGTTTCAGTGTATATGCCCATTTTTCTAGCCCCACACTACAGTGCAAAGTGAGGACTGTCTATGTGCTACACATAGATATCCACATACGTTCAGTATATAGTACATATAGCCACCAAATTCACCTAAGCTCAAAGTGGGCTGTGTGCTGATTGACTGGCTGAAGAATTAACTGAAGGATTATCAGAACACTCTGGGCATTTGCCACTCTGTATAATCACAGCTGGGGGCTGAAGGATAAAACATTAAAAACAAAAATGTTTTAGGTAAATGCTTCAGGGACTCTGGCAATGACCAAATCAGCCAGAAAGAAAATGGGTACTGGTTTTGTTTTAAGGCAGGTCTTTGATGCGATAGGTCATGATGGTCTAACTCCATGGTATGAACGATCTGTACTTCAGAAATCAATAGTCCCTTAAAGTTGCCTATATACTCCCTGCTGATAAACTGAAAGGAAATTCACCAGGTTATATCTTTCCAACAATTTCCTTTACAGATCCCTGAAGTCAGTTCTTTCATTGATGAGAGAAAATAGATAAAGGAATAGCATTCTACATTTCTGAATAAACTCACAATAACCAATAGCTACCTACATGAATCAAACCAAATCTTCACACATAAACATAAATGGACAATGAAGGTTTCACTAGAAATTTAAGAACCAGTAACACAAAAGACATGCACCAGATGAAGTGAAAAAGAAACTATGAAGAAAACAAAACTATGTAATTATTATGATTCCAAGAAAAGGAAACGACTGTTTTTAAAGACACTGGAGATTAATAGTATTTAAAAGAACATCACTTCACCTTACACCCATTAGCAAACAAAAGTATTGATGAGGCTGTGGAAAAACTGGAACGCTTGTGCATGTTGGTGGGAATATAAAATGGTATATAGCTAATACAGAAAAGAGTACGGTGTGTCCTCAAAAGCTTAACAATATAATTTGCTAATTCTCCCATAACAAAAGTGCCTACCACACACTGGATGGCTTGAGCAAAGAAATTTATTTTCTCATTGTGCTGGAGGCTGGAAGCCCAACATCAGGATGTTAGCTCACTGACCTCCTCTTGTCTCTAGACATTTTAATCCAACTACCTTTGAGATTAGAGAGAATAACCAGGTAGTTTAGTCATATCTAACAAACGATTTTTAAAACTCTATCATATTAAAAACTAATTCAGATCATTTCTATAACACATGAGATGTGAGAGGAAAGGACAGCAAAATATGTAAAAGGTCAGGTCACATCTAGAAAACGGAAATTCTTGATGTTGATGGAAAAAATACAAATACAAACCTATGTTAAATGTTTCCAAGAGAACCAGTGGAAAAAAACAGAACCCTGAATTTCCAAACCACTAGAAGGCAGATATAGAATCGACAGAGAAAAATTAAAGAAAGGAAAGAGGGTGGGATAAATAAAAATACAAATAAAAAAGGAAGGACTAAAACTAAACATCATCAGTGACCATAAAAAATGTGAATGAGGGAAAATTCCCAATATAAAAGGAAATCTCAGGTCATGCACAAAAATAATCCAGCCAAGTACTGTTGACTAGTCACATGATCATAAAATAAGTATGTCTATATTTATACACGTATTTATTTATATACATACCACACACATATCGATACATATGTGTATATTTATACAAAGTGCATGCATACAATATAGAAAATAGATCAGCACCTCACTCATACCTTTCCTTTTTTTTAATGTTTATTTATTTCGAGAGAGAGAGCACACGTGCGTGAGTGGGGGAGGGGCAGAGAGAAAGGGAGACACTCCCAAGCAGGCTCTGCACTGTCAGCACAGAGCCTGACGCAGAGCTTGATCTCACAAACCATGAGATGATGACCCGATCCAAAATCAAGAGTCAGCACTCATCAAACTGAGCCACCCAGGCGTCCTGTTACTCATACCTTTCTTACAGGACTTGTGACGGTTAGTCTGACGTGTCAATTTGGTAGGCTATAGTACCCAGTTATTTAATAAAACACTTACTATGGTGGCTCAGGCAATTGAGCGTCCGGCTCTTGATTTCGGCTCGAGTCATGATCTCACAGTTTCATGAGTTTGAGCCCCATGTTGGGCTCTGTGCTGATGGCACAGAGCCTGCTTGGGATTCTCTCTCTCTCTCCTTCTCTCTCTGCCCCTCTCCTACTTGCACTGCCTCTGTCTCTCTCAAAATAAATAAATAGACTTAAAAAAAAAAAAACATAACACTTACCTAGGTGTTACTATGAAGGTATTTTGTAGATGTGGTTAATATCTCAATCAACTGACTTTAAGTAAAGAAGATTACCCTCAATTGGGTGGGCTTCATCCAAATAGTTAAAGCCCTTTATGAACAAAAACTAAAGTTTTCCCAAAAAGAAGGAATTCTGCCTCAAGACTGCGGGATTAACTCCTGAGTTTCCAGCCTGCTGGTTTTCCTTCAAATTTTAGACTCACCAGTCCCCACAACCACATGAGCCAATTCCATAAAATGAATGTAACATGTGTATTTATATGTGCATATGTATTATATGATACAAGTACAGGCACATCTTACTGGTTCTGTTTCTCTGGAGAACACTGATTGATACAGGCTTACAAAATACTTTTCTTCATCTTAGTTTTTTCTCCATTCTATCTCCTACCTCTCTCCCCAAAGCCACCAGAAGCTGAAAGAGATGGGGAATGGAATCTCTTCTAAAAGTTTAAGCAGGAGCATACCCCTGACAACACCTTGATGTCAGAATTCTAGCCTCCAGAACTGTGAAAGGATAAATTTCTGTTGTTTTAAGCTACCAAATTTGTGGTAACTTGTTATAGCATCCACAGGAAACCAATATTCCAACTCTCTGCAAAAACCCGATAGAAAACCAAGTTTGCTTTGCTCAGTGAGAATATATATCACCAGAGATAGCTCTCACTTAAAACAGGCACAAAATTCAGCTTTTGAATTTCAAATTGAGTGGTTGTTCATCCTTTGATATAGTTAAAAAAACCATGGAGTATGATTCTCAGTCAAAAATAATAAGATAAGAATTATAATGGAACAAAGATAATCATGTGAGGCTAAGCTCTGCTAAAAGGCAACAGGAAGAGGGGCAATTCTGTGAAGCAGACAAAAGTAATCATCAATTTCAATCAGCTAAATTATGCTTTGACCTGCTGTTCTCTGTGCCCATTAAAGAACAACCAGAAGTGAAGATTATGGGCAGCATTCATTTCAGGCTTGTTGACTGAGGTTGTCAACTACCTTAATTTCATGAAGACAAAGAATTTATTTATTTATTTTTTTTCAGATTTCAGGCCAGGAAATCTTTGTGTTCCATGAAGAATTACTCTTGTTTATTTTTGTGGTCAAAGAAAGCATTTCCCTTTTGGACAGAGTATCATATTTGCACATAGTTCTTATAAAAAGTACTATTATATAATACAATGTGTAATATATATGTTAACATAAAACAATTATAATTATCTCCGCAAAACTAACATCCTGACCTTTCCTTGCTTCGGATCTGTTAATTCCATGTATTCCTTGATAGTTTTTATCATTTTTATCTTTTATTGTTTTATGCAGTGGAAAACAATGTGAAAAATGAAAAAAAAAAAAAGCTCACCTGGGATTTGTTCTTCTTCTGTTCCTTTTGGGAAAGTATAGAGAAGGTTGAATGTATAGCTACAGGAGAAGAAAACAGAAGAAGGTCATGTGAGATTTGGCTGCTATAGACTTTTGAAATTCAGCTCCTAAAACCCTATGCCCACCAGGTGGTTAAATACCACCCTGTAGAAAAAAGTTCTTTGGCCCCTGAGAAGAGTCAGCAAGAACCATGTGCAGGTAGAATTCACATGTGTGACTCTGACAGGAACTGTAGAGCTTGGCTGAGCAATTTTTCACTGGGTTTACTTCCAAATGATTTATTAATTTCAGTTTTCATTTAGAACGAATCCAGAACTAACTTAATAATTATTATATCAGAAGGCAAATCGTTATTTTTCATCAACGTTTTAGGAAAAATACTCAAGATATTTGTTTACTTATATTCCTACTGAGTTGCTTACCCTTAGAGAAATCACTCTGCAGAAAAGGAAGGCATTGCTTTACAGACAGGTCTACTTTAAAAACTGTTTCTAACTAAGTTGTAACAGACTTGGTGGGTGACTTACCTCATGGACAGTTTTCTGGTCCCGGTACTGACACTAACAAATTGGGTGACTCTGGGCAGATTACTTACACACTCAGAGTCAAGGTTTCCAGCTTTGAAATTAAGCACACAGGGGGCCCTACTCTGTGACTCTGTAAAGGCAGGGTAGGAGCAGTAGCATACCTCGAGAAGGCACATAAAATGAGGGACATACAAGAATATCTCAAAATCTAGAAAACGTGAGTGGAGGTTGGAGGCAGGGCATGTTTATTAAAGGCTGGTGATAGAATTCCTTCAGTTGTGCCTGGTGATCTCTCCCTGCAGACCATGCGGACAGGAAACCTCTAATGAATTAATATTTCCCATGCAGGCTGCCCCTCACCCACCACTCTCAGTGCTCCACTCACCTATCTTTTCTGAAACTTGGTCCCGACCTCTCACCATCATGGTGAGGCCCTCTGGATGTGGTGATAGTGAAACAATGCTCCTTCTGAGCAAAATAAAGAACGGCTACTTCAGACTACGCAAACCTAGGACCTGCTCCTTTCTAGCAGTTTCCTGCCTCTGCTCTAAAGACTGTGGTAAGAAGTCTGAAGTCAGAGGAGTGATCTTCAAGGTAGGATTCCTCTTCCTGGGGCTTCTTCCTTCTTACTTAACAAAAGCTGCTTTTTTCCAAGGGAGCTGGAACCTAGGCTTAAAGGACAAAATCATTTTATTTAGAAGTTTCATGCAGGGATCCAAATCTCACAGAACTTATCTGCCTAAACTCTAAGGCCACTGAGGATGCTGAAGGTTGGACAATGCAAACGGCCAACAACAGTTAATGCACCTGACCCAAGGGTTCCTAGATGTCAAGAAATCCCAAAATACATGATCATAAGGTGAGATTCAGCTCATACACTTTAGGATTGTTTCCTTGGGAGCTGAGAAAAGTGCTGTGAGAAGTACGATGCCGGTTTTAGAGAGGGTTGTCTACGTGGGCTGTGAGTTCTTGAGTATTTCACTGGAGCCCTCTGAGCCTCAGTTTCCTTGTTTGCCAAAACAGAAAACAGTTACATAAAGGCTGTTTGCAGCATTAAATAAAGTTTAGCCAATTAAAAAAACACACAGTATCTCCCAAATAACTTAACAGCTAATATTAACTAAGCTCTGTTCCGTCTGTTAAAAACTATACGTACTTTCAAAACGTAGGTAAAAAACAGAATCCTCAGGACAACCCCACGTGGCACATAATACTCTTGTTTCCCCGAGCAGGCGACCACATAGCTCAGTCATCTCGCCTGCAGTAACTGATTTAACAGCCGCTCCACCAGGATCCAAAGCTCACGCCCCCTTCCCGCAACTGCGCAGACACGGCGGCCCCACGCTGGACACCGCCCCCTCTGCAGACAGAAGCGCCCACCCTGGCAGTCCGTCCCAGAGGCCGCCCCCGCCCCCGCCCGCCTTTGGCTGACCCACGTGCCGGGGGTCTCGCCGCCGGGCTACTCCTCCCCGCCCCGCGCCGCCGCCCCGCTGGTCTTTGCCCACCCAGCCTGGGCGCACCCGCCGCTCGCGCAGCGCCAGCGCCCCGAGCGCTGCAGGATTTCCTCAGCCGGGAGTGGAAACGCTAGGAAGACACCTGAAGACCGAAATACACATGCGCACAATGAGCCTCAAGCGAGTCTTTCCCCGCACCTGCGCTGTGCGAGGCAAGGAAACCTAGGACTACGTTTCCCATAAACCCTGGCCCCACGCCCCGTGTGCAGAGTTTTCCTTGAAGAGCAGAGGTCGCTCTCAGGGGCTGGGTGGGCCCGATTCTTTCTGGGCCGCGGGACGCTGCAAAATCATGCAGGGTGATGCGACGTGGTTAAAGAAATCTTGTTTAAGAGAATAAACTGTAAAGGACACGTTGGGGACCACTAGGGAACCGTGAGCTATGTGGTTAAAATATAAACAGGTTAATTTTGTCCATTGTAACAAGTAGAATAGTATTTCCTTGCCTTCAAATTCATGTCCATCAGGAGCCTCAGAATGTGACTTTATTTTTTAATATGATCATCGCAGATGTCATTAATTAAATTAAAATGAGATCGTGCCAGATTAGGGCGGACCCTAATCCAATGTCTGGTGTCCTTATAAGAAAATAGAGGAAATATAGGCCTTGTGCACAGGGAGACAGATTGGAGGGAGGTGCCTGTAAGCCAGTGGGTGTCAAAAGATTGCCAGAAAACATCAGAAGCTAGGAAAGAAGCATGGTACAGATTCCCTCTTAGAACCTCTATTAGGAAACAACCCTGCTGACACCTTAATTTTGAAGCTGGCATCCACCTTTTTAGTTCAGATGAAGTAATGAACACTAGGGGTCATATTGTCCCTAGGCACAGCTGGACCAGCCAGCCTGGGGCTCAGTGGGTTAAGTAGGGGACTTCAGCTTAGGTCATGATCTCACAGTGCTTGTTCTGGCAGTGCGGAGCCTGCTTGGGATTCTCTCTCTCTCCCTGCCCCTCCACTGCTCTGCTCTCTCTCTAAAAATAAATAAACTAACAAAAAACAAAAAACTCCACTGGCTTTTCTTTTTCTTTCTTTCTTTTTTTTTTTAATGGAGAAGTCTATCCTCAAATGCATACGGAATTGCAAGGGGCTCCAATACAGTCTTGAAACAAAAGAACAAAGTTGGAGACACACTTCCTGATTTCAAAATTTACTACAAAGTTACAGTAATCAAAGCAGTGTGCTACTAGCATAAGAACAGACACATAGACCAATGAAATAGAAATAAACTCATGCTTCTATAGACTACTGATTTTCTACACAGGTGCCAAGGCTGTTCAATGAATGAGGAAAGCTCAGTGTTTCCAACGAATGGTGTTGAGACAACTCGATTTCCACATGCAAAAGAATGAAGCTGGCCCCCTCCCTCACAATATTTAATAAAATTAACTCCAAATGAATAAATGACCTAAATATGATATAAAACCGTAACACTTTTAGAAGAAAACAAGAGTTGAATCCTTGTGGCTTTGGATATGGCAATGCATTCTTAGATATGACACCAAAAGTACAACCAGTCAAAGGAAAACATTAATCGATGCCATCAAACTCAAAAACTTTTCTGCATCAATGACACTATGAATAAAATTGAAAAGACAGCCCACAATTTAACGTTCCCAAGCACTTGGCTTACATAACCCAAAACAGATCAAGAATGAATGAGCTGGTATTAGCTGGTGCCATGGAAAAATAATCTCTCACCCAATCTCTCACCCAATTTTTATCCCTAAGCCAGTTCTGAGACAATTTTTGGTGGAAGGAAAGAAGGATTGTCTTGGGGGTTCCCAATGCCACAGCAATATATATATGATAGCTAGTCCCTTAATCTTTTCCTCAAAGAAATCTCCATCCATTTACCAGAGCAACAGTATACTGGCAAAAGAGGAATATCTAGATCTTTGAAATGTTTATATTCATAGTCTGAGCTGATACAAGGAGACCCAAATGCCATCATTGAGCTTGTTAGGTTGTGACCATACAGAGTCCTCATCCAAGTCCCTCTTAAAATCCAAAGCATATACAGAAATGCTTGCGTGAATAACTGAAATCAATACACTCAGCAGCTGATAGAACTCTCACACTGCCTTGCTGACTTATGGAGTAAGAGCCATTACTGAAGGAAAGGTATGTCAAGTGGTACCCATTACAACTATTTTCCTTTGCCTGGCTAAATCAGCAAATCAAAGTCAACATGGATCCCAGAATGTTAATAATCATAGCAGATGTGGTATCTTACTTGAAAAAATTAAGTGTCTCGAGCTTAATATGCAGCTATTACATTGCAAAAGCACTCTTTCCAATTCCCCTAAAGAAGGAGACTTGAAGCCAATTCATCTTATTCTGGGATGGGTAGCTGTACCTGTTCAATCTTGCCCTAATCATGTTTACTCTCCTGTTCTCTGTTACACCAGAGACAGTCTTCAGTCAGTTCCACAAAACATCATCCTGGCCCACTATACTGATGATAAGTTAATGAAACCTGATGAGTAGGAAGTGGTAAGTACTCTGCTTAACCTGATAAGACAGATATTCAGTATAGAAGATAAAGATCATACATCAGAGGTTTGGGTGTCTGGGACAAGGGTGAATATTCCCCTCAATTCAAGTTCTTACACAACTTGCAACTCCCACCAAGAGAGAAAGTACTAGGAAGTTCCACTTACACCTTGGAAAAGCACCTACAAGACTCTGCTCCGTCCCATTTGTTGGGTGGCTTGTAAGGATGCCTATTTTGACTCAGGCACAGGGCAACAAAAGGTTTCAGCAGGTTCCATCTGTTGTTCTTAATCCAATGGTGTGAGTATTCTCAATGGTAAAACATGACACTATGTAGAGCTTCTGGCAAGTCAAGATAAGCAATCGCAGTGCAGACCTCTAGGATTCTGGAGCAAAGCCATGCCCCTTGCAGCAAAGAACCTCTCATTATTTTAAAAGCAGCTCTTGGGGTGCCTGGGTGGCTCAGTTGGCTAAGCATCCAACTTCGGTTCAGGTCATGATCTCACAGGAGGTGGGTTCAAGCCCCATGTCAGGCTCTGTGCTGACAGCTCAGAGTCTGGAGCCTGCTTCAGATTCTGTGTCTTCCTCTCTCTCTGCCCCTCCCCTGCTCACGCTCTGTGTCTCTCTGTCCCTCAAAAATAAGTAAACGTTTAAAAAGTTAACAATAAATAAATAATAAATAAACTAAAAGCACCTCTTACATGCTATTGGATCCTAGTAAAAACTGAGCAGCTAACTATGGCAATCTATAATTCTGTGATTAGAGCTTCTCATCATGTGGAGACATTGTCAGACCCACCAAGTCACAAAACAGGTGGGGACATAACAGCATTTATTGTGCAAAAGAAATGTTGCATTGGGAATTGGGCCTGAGTAGACACAGACAAGTCAAGTAATTTGTTACAGAAACAGGTGACTCATAGCAGTTTCCTGGGTTGTACAAATCTCTCTACTTCAGTTCACATCTAACACTATATGAGACTGTTCTCTGTGACCAACTATCAGAGGAAAAACCCCAGGCCTGTTTCCTTCATGTTGGTGTCTTTTCTGGCCACTCCAATTCCACTCAGAAGTATTTCCGAAAGGCAGTGGTGAGAAGGGTATCATCCTAGTAAGTAGCATTTTAAATTGTACACTTGTTCATCACCTTTGTGGCAGGAAAAGTGATCAGAGGTAGGGATATATTCATACTCTTGAAGACTAGCAAATGGTTTGACCAGTTGGAGCAAGATTGGAAGACTGGAGCCAAGGAGGTCTGGGAAAAAAGTACATGGCCGGATATATGGTGTTGGGCACAAAGTGTACAGATCTTTGAGACTTTGTCAATGTCAATAAGAGAGCAGCTACCATGGAAGAGCAATGAGCATTAGGGTAGATGGAATCATTCACCCAGGGTATGTCGCCCTCAGCCCCCTTAGTCCAAAAATGGAGTAATTGTAGCTGGGATGGAGACTATTCATGGGCCTGGAATTATGAGTTGTATCTATGTATTATTTGTGTTTATATTTACCATTTACTACTAAACAGCTGACCTTTCAGAAGTGGAAACCAATGCAGAGCACTCAGTACAGTACTATTTCTTTTTTTTTTTAATTTTTTTTAAACGTTTTTATTTATTTTTGAGACAGAGAGAGACAGAGCATGAACGGGGGAGGGCCACAGAGAGAGGGAGACACAGAATCTGAAACAGGCTCCAGGCTCTGAGCTGTCAGCACAGAGCCCAACGCGGGGCTCGAACTCATGGACTGTGAGATCATGACCTGAGCCGAAGTCGGACACTCAACCGACCAAGCCACCCAGGCGCCCCAGTACAGTACCATTTCTTGCAGAGATTCTTTTAGCAGATACTTTGGCAGGCAGATTTCACTGGAGTCCTTCCATCCTAAAAGGGCAATAATTTTTCCTATTTGAGATTTGAATATATTCTGATTATGGGTTTGTTTTTCATGCCCTGGACGCCTCTGTGTCTAATGTCATTCCCAAATCATGTGGGGAAGGGTGGATATCCAGGTTGACAAAGCAGGGAAATAACGTGGAATGACTTGTAGAGTAGGCAACCTAGTCCTAGTATTCGTTTCAAGGAATTCCAGGCAAAATTAGGAAGGGGGACTGGGGTGGCTCAGTTGGTTAAGTGTCCGGCTTCGGCTCAGGTCATGATCTCAAAGTCTATGAGTTCGAGCTGTGTGTTGGGCTCTGTACTGACAGCTCAGAGCCTGGAGCCTGCTTTGGATTCTGTGTCTCCCTCTCTCTCTGCCCCTTCCCTACTCATGCTCTCTCTCTCTCTCTTTCTCTTTCTCTTCCTCTCTCTCTCTCAAAATAAATAAGCATTAAAAATTTTTTTAATTAGGAAAACAAGAGGAAAATATACTATATGCAATATATAACTATATTGTAAAAAAAAAAGCTACACAGAATTTTGGGGTTGTATAGTTTTGATGCTACACATATTTATTATACATAATAGCCATTCCATTGAAAAATAAAAGGGGTATTAAAGATCAGTTTAGCTGTTTTAAATAGTACTACTTTTTATTTTATAAACTTCAAGGTATAATATAGTTTACGGCTACTTTCTCTCATAAAATTCATTTTGTAGTATTAACAATTGAACCCCCAGAATTGCTTATTTTATGTAAATTTTGATTTACCTGAACTGAATAAATGAAGAGACTAAAAGAGAGAATATTGTTATAATGATGATTCTCCCCAAATTTAACGAAAGATTAAATCCAATCTCTACTAAAACTTCTCTAGGCTTCTTGTGGAAATTGACAAGCTGACTCTAAATTTAAATGCAAATTCAAAGGATCTAGAATAGCCAAAACAATACTGAAAAAAGGAAAAATTTGGAGGACTTACACCACCTGATTTCAAATGTACTATAAAGCTACAATAATCAACCAAGTATGGTTCTGGCATAAGTACAGGCATACAGATCAATGGAATTTAATTGAGAGTTCACAAGTAAACTCTTATTGCACAGGATGCTGTGAGTCAATGGTCAACTGAATTTTGACACAGATGCCAAGGCCATTCTAGGGAAAATTAAGTTCTGTGCTAAGACAAATGAGATATCCATAACTACTGCTGGGACAATTGTATATTCACATACATAAAAATGAACTTAGACTCTAATAAAGCATGATCAACAAAAAGTAAAGCAAATGGACCAAAGACCTAAATATAAGAGCTTGAAGTATGAAATGTACAGAAGAAAATGTAGGAGAAAAAACTTTGTGACCTTTCCAAAGAATTCTTAGACAAGACACTGAAGGCACAATCCATATAAGAAAAAATTGATAAACTGGATTTTCGTTAAAGTTAAAAACTACTGTATTTCAAAAGACAGTATTAAGACAAAAGATAATCTACAAATTGAGAGAAAATATTTACAAATCATCTCTCTGATAAAAGTCTTCTAACCAGAATATATAGACTTAAAACTCAATAAGGCAAACAACTCTATTAAAAAAAATGTGCAAGACTTGAATAAGACATTTCACGAAAGAAATACAGAAATGGCTAACTAGCAAATGCAAAGTTACCAAATCCCATTAGTCATTGGGGAAATGCAAATTAAAACTACAAGATACTAGTTCAGACTTACTAGAATGATTATTAATTTTTTTTTAACGTTTATTTAGTTTTGAGACAGAGAGAGACAGAGCATGAACAGGGGAGGGGCAGAGAGAGAGAGAGACACAGAATCTGAAACAGGCTCCAGGCTCTGAGCTGTCAGCACAGAGCCCGACGTGGGGCTGGAACTCACGGACCGTGAGATCATGATCTGAGCCGAAGTCAGACGCCTAACCGACCAAGCCACCCAGGCGCCCCCTAGAATGATTATTAGAAAGACAGGTGATAATACCAAATGACGGTGAGGACGAGAGAAACTGGAACACCACATGAATGAACCTACAAAAACCAAGTTAGTTAAATAAAAGAAGTTAGACCTAAAGGACCACACATTTATATGCAACATCTTGTTCCAGAAAACAGTTATGTATAAAGACAGAAAGCATATCAGTGTTGGCTGATGGCAGAGTAAAGGCAGAGTATTGATTCAACAGAATATTTCTGGGTGATAAAAATGTCCTAAGATTGGACTGTAATGAGACATGCACAACTCTAAAAATATACCAAAACCACGAAATTGTACAGATGAATGTTATGGTATGTAAATTATACCTCAATGAAGCTGTTTTTTAAAAGCCAATGGAAATGCCTCCTAGGAACAAATTCCTCTCTACAGATTAATTTTTCAGATTCTGTAAGCTTACTTTTAGGTGGAGAGAGCAACCATTTCCGGGAGGACCCAAAGGTAAAGTATCTACCAAATACTGGTGTCAGCTAAAATGGTGTTTTACGGTAATCCAAACAGACAAGCCACTTTAAGAAGAGTGTGTTTGGCTATCACCTTCTCAGTACCTGAGGACAATAAAGAGCTCTTTCTCTCTCAGGTAAGATGTAAATATAATTGCAGAACACCAGACAACTTATTAAGTTATTCATTTCTTACACTAGGGCATCAAAAGTGGAAAATCCTAAAACTATACAAAGCTGCTGGCAATTAGCACCTCTGTGTTTCTTTACTGTAGGCAGTGTCCTCCAACAAAATCTGAAAATGATCTTTTGAGTAATGTCAAATCTACATATCCCTTTTGGAGTCTTATTAGGCACTCAGCATGGGACAGCTCAAACCAGGACTCTACAACACCCACTGAATTGGGTTAGGAGCCTATAGGAACAGACTATCATCAGCCTGTATTCATCTCTTTACAGGTGGACGCTGACAAATTTTATGCAGATGGTAAAGTTATATATTTCCCAGTGAACAAATATTTGCTCTAGACTAGAACAAAAAGAAATTCCTCAGATTAATTTACTAAGAATCCCTTAAATTATAGGACCCTCTCAGCACTTAAACTATGGAAGCAGGAAGTAGATGAATAAACTAGAAGCCTTATCTTTTCTCTCTATTGTGCTTAAAGCTACCTTGACCAATACCCCCAGTATTTACTGGGTTGGAAATTTGTAGCAGGATGCTGCTTATCACTTATCACGGGGTTTTCGTGTTTTATATATAGCTTTCTGGCTAGTGAACTTCCTGTTTTCTTTCAAGCTGGCTCCAAATTTGCTCCTGTGCTAAATTACCTGTAAATATTCTAGATAGGAACTGTTAGAAATACCAATTAGTTAATAGAAATGACAGAAAATGAAAATGCTCAAACTAAGCAAAGGTTGCCACTGCAACCTTGCAAGATTCACTTTAAAATATTTTAAGTGATCATTATCATTTTGGTGGTAATGATCTCACAACTACAACTACCATGAGGAATTGATACTATATTTTTTTCATTGTACCAAAAAGATAAATGGTAAAAATGATCAAGGTATTTTACCTTGTCAAGACACACATTCTAAAGGACTAAATGCTAATTCAACAGCACTGGCTTCCTCACCTGTCAATCCTATAAAACCCTGCTCATTTCCACCCAAAACTGGAATATTCACACTTGTACAATCTTCCTCATCAGGACTGTAAGTCCCACTTTTCCTTTTTTTTTTTTTTTAAGTTTATTTATTTATTTTGAGAGTGAGAGAGAGCGCAAGCAGAGAAGGGGCAGAGAGAGAGGGAGAGAGAGAATTCCAAGCCGGTTCCACACTGTCAGTACAGAGCCCAACAAACCGTGAGATCATGACCTAAACCAAAGTCAAGAATGAGTCGGTCACTCAACTGACTGAGCCACCCAGGTGCCCCTAAGTTCTACATTTTATTAACTGTTATCCGGTACTAGTTCATACAGCTTCTTACGACCAAAAAAAAAAAAAGGATGTTTTAATTAATTCTGGGGGGGTGGGGAGAGCTCTGTCTTCAGAGAGCTCTTGAAAATGTACAGTATAAATATATTGTAACTATAACAAAGACTCAGATTCTCATCTTGGGCCTGAAAGCTGGGCTATGTATTCCTCTTGTATTTTGTTGTTTCTTTCTGTAGTATGTCAGTAGTCATTTATTCTGTGAAATGAGAATGCACTGATAAAAGATTTTGAGTAAATGTCTAGGAGGTTTAACACAATTATCAGTTTCAGGGATATGCAATCCCTGTCTTTTCTGTGTGGTGTATTTTTGTTTTTCATATACTAATTAAAGAGGTGGAGATCAGTCTCTGTCTTTTCTGTTGAACTTGAAATAGCCACCATACTAATGGAAGTGAGACAGATATCCTTCCCATTTTGATTATATTCATTAATTTCAGTAGACATTTCTTCAAGCTTAATATTGAAAAGTGACTTTCCACATACATCACATCCATCAATCACCTTTCTTACCCAGTTTCTATTACCAATCGTTAACTCTGAAATATGTTTCAAACTTTTCTCCTGTGAGTCACATTTATAGTGGACTATTCTTGAACCTATAGGATTCATACCCATGTTAACTGCTTTCCCACATGAAGTATTTTTCTCATTAATCAGTGTTTGTTTGTTTGTTTGTTTTGATTAATATAAGTTGCCTGGATCAATGGTCTTGGATGTTCTGGCCTCTCCAGACTTTTTCTGGAATAAAGGAAAATTAATCACATCTGATGAATTATATTGGTTATGACTTGGCTCTCTAATTGTACTTAAATGTGGTTGAGTTTTGGCTTCAAGACCAGTCTCCCAGAAGAAAAGGCAAATTCCTCATAACTGGTGATGTTCCACCCATTGATCAATCAATCTATGGAAAAGAACCTTTTGCAGCATCAAAAAAGGAGATAAGACAATAAAATACAAGTACCTTCAGTATTGTCCAAATGTGACCTTTAACATTGAGTAAGAAATATGTAGACCCAGTGGTGATCCTTGCATCAAGGCCAAATTAATAGATTTATTTTGAATGCTGATTTCGTTATTTTAGTTCATCAGTGCTGATTAATACTGAATCTACGCTAATCATGAATTCCTATTTCTTCCCTTTACAATATTCTAACTTACTGGGGTTTTTTCAAAGTATTGCTTTATAATAATCTTCTTAACTCGAGCTAATATCTTAGTTCACACATCTGTAATTTCTATTAATTTTAGGAGGGAAGAAAAAAGGTTTTTTCCTCAACTGGCTCCTCTACCAACTAATTAGATAATCACTGAATATATAGTTCTGGTACGCATAAACATGAGGAAGAGGGGAAAAAAGGCACTTATCTAGAAAAATTATAAGTAAGTTGAGAGAAAGAAACTCAACACACATAAGTCTTGGCAGAACACCTATGTGCAAGTGGAAAACAAGGAGGGAGAAAACAATAACATCTGATGCTAATAAACACTAACCATATTTAATACTAAATCACACTTAATTTGTTTAATCCTCAGAACCCTTTCAGATAGGTTCTCTTACTGTCCCCATTTTACAGATGAGGAAACTAAGGCATATAAAGATTAAGTAGCTTGTCTAAAGCCATACATCTAGAGTGGTAAGGAACAGTTTCTTGAAAACAGGATTTGAGCATAAAATTAAAGGTTTAAAGTTTCTAGGGAGGCAAAACGCAGTTCAATAAAAGATCTAGATATGTTTCAGGATATTTAAAAATACAGATTAAATGGAATTTAGGATAAATTTTGGGAAAATAGAGAAAAATAAAATTTGGACAGGCAACGTAAGGCTATCATGATAGTCCTTATTTTAAAAAAAGTTGTAGGGGCACCTGGGTGGCTCAGTCAGTTAAGCGTTCGACCTCAGCTGAGGTCATGATCTCATAGTTCATGAGTTCAAGCCCCACGTTGGGCTCTGTGCTGACAGCTCAGAGCCTGGAAACTGTTTCAGATTCTGTGTCTCCCTCTCTCTACTCCTCCCCTCCTTGCACTCTGTCTCTCTCTCTCAAAAATAAATAAACATAAAACAAAGTTGTAGATTTCAGAACTATATAGTAAGTACCAGATTTATCTTCTCAGGTTAGCATCAAGATAAAGGTCACAATTTTGGTAATCAAATCTGACAAGCACAAATAAGAATTCACCTATGTGACAATATGGTTCTGGTCGAAGTTCATGATAACTGAGCACGCTGGGGGAACTGAAAGCGTAATAATAACAAGATACTGAGATAAAATGTATGAGAGGATGGGAGAGATGAAAATTTCAGGATGACTCAATCCATGCAAACGGGAGAACAACAGAGCCCAGTGACTAAAAGGAGAATTTGGAAAGTGAATAGACATTGTAAAATGGAAAGTTAATGACTTCAGTTTCTGACATTCAGAGGATGAAGCAAGTGTGACTTCTTGATGGAAGTGACCTTCCAACAGGCCAAATGCTGCTCTGTGAGGCAGAAGTAAAGTATACTAGAGACGACAGGCAGCACAGAACAGTTTTAACGAGCATGGTCTCTAGTACTAGGTAACTTGGGTATGAAATCAAGGAGCACCACTTATTTACTGGAGGACGTTGGGCATGGAATTTAATCTCCTGGGACTTCAGCTCGTTTATCCACAGAAATAATAATAGTATATGTCCCAGGGGACGGTTGTGAGAAGTAGATGAATTAATACATGTGAACTGCTTAGAACGGTGCCTTGCGCATCACAGGCTGTAACACAAGTGTTGACTACAATGATTGTAATTTTGCCACCAATTTTGGAGCCATGAACATAAAGACAGGTGACGCCTTAAAAATCGATTAATAGATTTGAAACATCTAGGAAGAGTAGGAGGTATGAAACAAAGCCTTTTAAAATTTTTTTTTTTCAACATTTTTTTTATTTATTTTTGGGACAGAGAGAGACAGAGCATGAACGGGGGAGGGGCAGAGAGAGAGGGAGACACAGAATCGGAAACAGGCTCCAGGCTCTGAGCCATCAGCCCAGAGCCTGACGCGGGGCTCGAACTCACGGACCGCGAGATCGTGACCTGGCTGAAGTCGGACGCTCAACCGACTGCGCCACCCAGGCGCCCCGAAACAAAGCCTTTTAAAAAATCCTAGATTGGGGTGCCTGGGTGGCTCAGTCGGTTAAGCGTCCGACTTCGGTTCAGGTCATGATTTCATAGTTCGTGAGTTCAAGCCCCGCATCGGGCTCTGTGCTGACAGCTCAGAGCCTGGAGCCTGCTTCACATTCTCTGTCTCCCTCTCTCTCTGCCCCTTCCCTGCTCATGCTCTGTCTCTCTCTGCCTCAAAAATAAATAAACATTTAAAAAAAATTAAAATAAATAAATAAATAAATTAATTAATTAAAAATCCTAGATTGAGTGGAATGATTGCATAAATCAAGATTTATTGATTTAATTAATATTTCCTGTATGCCAGCAGTGTGATGAGCCCTGGTGCTGGGTGGTAAACTAGACAAACTTCAGAAGGATAAATAGTTAAGGAAGGTGGTGTGACCAAATTAGTTCTACTTACCAAAAACAAGTTTAGGTGTATTCTAGAGAGAATATTGAGCACCACCAAATAAAGCACAAAGGTACACAGGCAATTATCATTCTGGGCCAAAAACCCAATGGCTATGAAATCTTAGCAGCAGGGACAAAAGAGAAAATGGATAGTGAGTCAGAACACAGAAAAACATGAGGCACTTCACCATGAAAGGATAGAAGGAAGGAGCAGAGTTACATGATGGAGCACAGATGTTTGTAAATCACTAGACGTTTAGCTATTCCTAAAGAAACTGGGGTGCCTGGGTGGCTCAGTTGGTTAAGCGTCCAACTTCAGCTCAAGTCGTGATCTCACAGTTTGTGGGTTCGAGCCCCGCACCAGGTTCTGTGCTGACAGCTCAGAGCCTGGAGCCTGCTTTGGATTCTGTGTCTCCTTCTCTCTCTGCCCCTCCCCCGCTCATACTCTCTCTGTCTCTCTCAAAAATAAATAAACATTTAAAAAAACTTGGGGCGCCTGGGTGGCTCAGTCGGTTGAGCATCCAACTTCAGCTCAGGTCATGATCTGAAAAACTTAAAAAAACTTAAAAAAAGAGACTATATCCAACATTGATGAAAATCAAAAGGAGTATATAAAAATGGGAAGAAATTGGGCAACTGAAGAATAATGAAGAAATAAATATTGAAGATACAGTAACTAGAAATTAGATTTGGGTAATGTCAGAGTGCAAAGTGTCTATAAACATCAAGTAGAGAATGAGCACATTCAAAGAGGAAGGTGATATTACAAAATGTTAATTTAAACATCTTGGGAGTGGTGGTCAGACATCCTTCAATATTTGTGAAGGTATGAAGTCTCTAAAATGAGATTTCCAAAAATGTTTCAGAGATCTCACAGTAGTCTGAATAATGTCCCTAAAGTTCATATCCACCCAGAACCTCAGAATGTGATATATGGAACTAGGGTCTTGGTAGATATAATTAGTTAGGATGAGGTCATGTTAGATTAGGGTGGGCCCTAAATTAGGGGAGGACACAAAGAGGGAAGGCTAGATGATAACAGAAACAGGGATTAGAGTCAGCTGTAAGTCAAGGAATGCCAAGGATTGCTAGCAACCACCAGAAGTTAGGAAGAGGTAGGAAGGATTTTCCCCTAGAGGCTTTGGAGAAAGTATGGCCCTGCTGACATCCTGATTTTGTACTTCTAGCCTCCAGAAGTGAGAGAATACATTTCTGTTGTTTTAAGTAACCCAGTTTGTGGTATTCCATTACTAGGGCCTTGGAAAATATTACAGGTGCCAAGTAACCAACTGTCCACTTTAAGATCTGATTTCCAGTAGCTTCCATCTCTTGGGTACACAATAACTCACCTGGAAGACTCTGGCTTGAGAACATCACCTCTATTATCCATGGTTCTTCTCCTCGCTCCAACTGGGAGATCACATCTGGTTTGATTGTAAGACACCCTGTCGATGAGAAATGACACAAGACTCACGTCTACACACCTTGTGCTTCATGATGCCTAAGGACTGTCATGCATGATGACATTGCTTATTTCAACCCCAGCAGAGCAGTACCTCTCACTAGAGGTGAAGACACTGACATCCTTCCTGAAGGCCTAAAGCAATTAAGTTTTTTTTTTAACCAAACCCTTAGCAATAAAAACAATTCAACTCATGTCAACTATACTCAAATTATATATATAGATATATATAATAAAACAATAAAAATTAAAGGGGTTGCCTGGGTGGCTCGGTCAGTTGAGTATCCGACTCTTGATTTAGGCTCAGGTCATGATCCCAGGGTCATGGGATCGAGCTCTGCATCAGGTTACCTGCTAAGCATGGAGCCTGCTTAGGATTCTCTCTCCTTCTCTCTCTGTCTCTGTCTCTGTCTCTCTCCTTCTGCCCCCTCCCTCGTGCACACACACACTCTCTCTCTTTCTCTCTCTCAAAAAAAAGTAAAAATAAAAATAAAAACAATTCAAGCCTTTAGAGGTATGACATGTTTCATCAACTCAGAATGGAAATTCATGCTCTAGGAAGTTACTTGGGAAACTCTACTTACCCACTGAAACCAGTTTGCTGTAGTTCTCCAGCATCACATCCCTGTACAGGATCTTCGGAGCTGAGTCCAGCCACTGCCACTCCACCTGGGTGAAACTGACTGACACATCCTTGAATGATACTAATCCCTGTAAAAACAGTACATTCTGTTTAATCTGAATTAACAACTGAGGAATGTGCAAAATGTTTGCTGCATGCATTGATAGAGCTTATAAAAAAATTCCATTTGATGCATATAATGCACCTGTTTTCATTTTTAGGGGAGAAATAAATACTGTATTAGAAATATCTTGTCACTATGCTAATTGCTAGGGGGCGGGGAAGGCCTATTGAGCTTTCTATACCTGTATATGGAAACACTCTTGTTGTTGTGAAAAATCAAGATGTGTTTGTTCCTGTTCTCAATAACATTCTGGTAGATATGCAAACACCTTTACAATAAGGTACTACAGGAGCTAGGTTAGAAATGTTCACAAGGTATATAGCATAGACAGAAAGAGGGAAAAGTTAGTTCCATTCATGTTACTAGGTCGGTGCTATGAGGCTGAAAATCTTTGCACGAATATGCATTAGCCTCCACGTGGTAAAATGCACGAAGTATTTTAAAAGTTAAGTATAGGGGAAAGCAAATAGCATAGTGTGTTAGATGAACAGGATGAGCAGATGTGGTAAGAAAAAGATACTCAACAGGTATTCAGGGGCCATATATGGAATAATTTTGGACAAGTTCCTATATATCAATGGTTTCCAAATACCCTTTGATCATCACTCCATCATTTCAAATGATACTATTTGTACTTATGTATATAAGTACATATAATGACAATCCAAGCATTATTTCTTAATTATTTTCTTAATTTTAGATAAAAATAAAATGCAAATTGTAACACATTTTTCAGAGACCCTGGTAGGATAGCTTTGCACACTTCCTGAGATGTCTACCTTCCTTTCTGGAGACCCCCATTCCAGAAAACATGAAACCAGTGAAGAGATGTGAATAAGCCCTGGATGATCCAGATAAATCTGGATTTCAGATTTAACATTCTAGAAAAGGTGGTTCTCTTAGAAAATATATAAATCAGGCTCAATGATGCTATTTTTTAAATGGGAAGATGTCAAACTTACAGAAAAGATGCAAATAAAATATGCACAGAGAACACCCATATGCCCAGACTCATTTATTGTTAACATGTGACTCCATTTATCATTTGCATGTATTCTCTTCCCGTCTACATACAAACACAAAAATAAGAAAATACGCACACATTTTTTTTTCTGTGCCATTTTGAAGGTGAAATTATACACATCATGGCTTTTTACTCCTAAATAATTCAGGGTGTATATATAACCATAGCAATTATCAAATTCAGTACATTTAACATTAGCATGGTACTTTTATCTAAGTAACGTTTCTTATGCCAGTTTTGCTAGTTGACCCAATAATCTCTTTTACAGCATGTCCCCCCTTCCAGTACAGATCTAGCCTAGTGTCCATGCATTTTGTTGTCATGTCTTTTTTAGCTTCCTTTAATCTGGAACATTTCCATATCTTCTATCTTTGGACATAGGCATCTTTGAAAAATATGGTTCTCCACTCTTTTTTTTTTTTTTTTTTTTGAAAAAAATAGCACGTTCACTCTTGGTTTGCCTGATATTTCCTCATGGTTAGATTTAGGTTATGTGATCTAGACTGGGAAGTCCATAGGTGATGTTTCATGTTTCCTTCACAGGTATCCCATCTGTGGCATATGCTGTCATCTGTCCCTCAATGGAAATGCTAATTCTCATCATCCAGGCAATGAGTTGTTTGATCTCTCCACTGTGTAATTACTGCCTTTTTATCTCCCTGAGAACAAATAAGCAGTCTGTGGGGAGATTTTAAGACCATGTAAATCCCTTAATCCTCATTAGACTGTCTCCTACGTTTAGCATCAGTTGAGGATTCTCGCCTGATGCGATCTCTACTGTGACAGATATAAAATGCTGCTTTTCTAACTCCTATGTTTCCTCCACATTTACCAGTTAGCTCTTAGCATTTTACCATAAGCAAGAAGCCTCTCTTCAGCGCCATTTATTTAAGTATAGACTCATGAATTTCTATTTTCTTCCAATGGTTTACAATTGATTACTGTACTTAATTATTTTGGTCTTCACATTGTCCCAGATTTGGCCAGTAAAAGCCCCTTCAAGCTGACATGCCAGCATGATTACTTTGAGCGCTTCTCTACTTTCTGGCATAAAATGATGTTCCACACTCATCTTATATACACCCTGCCCAGCCCTGGAATCAGCCATTTCTCTAAAGAGCGAGCCCTGGTTCCTTTTAGTGGGGAATGGTATTAGACACTAAGCTCTAGACCATACACGTATGCCATGATATGGTTTTTATTTCTAACTTTCTAATTCGGATTTTCAAACCTGAAAAAAAAAGTTGAAAAACACATAAAATGAACACTTGAATTATCATCACCTAAATCCTTTTTTGCAGTATTTGCTTTACCTCTTCCTATATATAATTGTATCTTTTGCTGTATCATTTGAAACCTGCAGCTATCATGACAGTTCACTCTTCCATATTTCAGCATGTATTTCCTAACAATAAGGCCACGTTCTCATACACCACATCCACACCTAAAGAAACTAAAATTAATTCAATTAAATTGTCTAAAACACAATCCTTATTTAAATTTCTCAAGTGCTTCAAAATAGTTCCTCAATCCAGAATTCAATCAATTCTCACACATCCCATTTGGTTCCTATGATTGTTCCATCTTCTCTAACCTAGAACAAGCCTCTCTACCATTTTTGTTTACTTTGATTTTTTTTTTTAAAGAATCCAGGCCAGTTGTCTTATAGAATATCCTATTCTCTGGATTTGTCTGATTGTTTCTCTATGATTAAATGCAGAGCAACTTCTTATCTTTTGGACAAAAAAGCAAGAGATGATATCACATGCCTCTTATTGCAACATATAGGGGAACTAAACATCCCATTGTCCTTCTCTTGGTGAAATTTAGTATCATTGGTTAAAGTGGTGGTCACCAACCAGCTCTCTCCTTTGCAAAGGCATATTTTCCCAGTAACTGATAAGTAATCCATGGGCAGCAAAGCAATATTTTGAGGCCATATAATTATCCTGTTCACCTTCAACCTTTCAATCAGTGGTTTTAGTATCAATGGATGATTCCTGCCAAATTAATTATTGCCCTAGGGCTTACAAAATGGTGATTTTCTTACTCTCTTCCATATTTGCTAGTTGGATTTTTTTTTTTTTTTTTTAAGTAAAGAAGAGCTTCCCCCTTCCTCCTAAGTCTTTTTCTCTCTTCTGTATCACTAGAAACTCATGGACATTTTTTTGGTCACTGTGTAATAATAACCAGTCACTCTTTTTGGTGCTAAGCTACTCCAATTTGGTCAATGATGGGGTTCTGTGTCCTTTTATGAATCCTTTCAGTACATCTTGTTTCTAGCATAAAATTATATTCCAGAATTAATTTATACTTTACATGTTCCAGAGTTAGATTTCTTTCAGTGGAAAAAAGAGTATTTGGGAACCAAAATTTGGCTATTAGGTACACAACAGATGGGCTAGTGCTTCTAGGCCCTTTCAGAAGCCAGAGCAAAAAAATATTCATTTTTTAAAATATCATGAGTGGATATTGATTCCTCCAATTCATATCCAACAACATTTTCCCATTCAATATCTGTAATTCCCTTCTAATAGAACCTGGTTTCTAAGCACTGCAATATATTTACCCACTCAACTGATACAAAGTAGTTTTAGAAATTATAGTACCAATCCAGTACCAATAACAGATCTACTAAGTTAAAGATTTCTTTGCAGTTCTTAACTTTTTATTTTTAAATAATTTTAGACTCTGTGAAAAGTTGTATATATTGTAGAGTTCTTGCATACCCTTCACCCAGTTTTCCCAATGTTAAGATCTTTTTTTTTTTTTTTTAATTTTTTTTTCAACGTTTTTTATTTTTTTTTGGGACAGAGAGAGACAGAGCATGAACGGGGGAGGGGCAGAGAGAGAGGGAGACACAGAATCGGAAACAGGCTCCAGGCTCCGAGCCATCAGCCCAGAGCCTGACGTGGGGCTCGAACTCACGGACCGCGAGATCGTGACCTGACTGAAGTCGGACGCTTAACCGACTACGCCACCCAAGCGCCCCCCCAATGTTAAGATCTTAATTAACATATATATTTACTAAAATTAAGAAATTAATATTGGTGTGTTATTAACCCTCCCCTGCTTGTGCATGCTCTCTCTCTCTCTCTCTCTCGCTCTCTCGCTCTCTCGCTCTCAAAATAAATAAATAAACTTAAAAAAAGTATTTAAAGGGTTGACATGTATATCTCTCCCCAACCCCATGTCACTACAAATGGCGATGGTGTGGTGCATTAACACTACAGACATCAGAAAACACTACAAACCAGGGGGTGGGATTCTCCTAAGAGAACTAGTTGTTAAACATTTACCAGCACACCACTGACAGTATCCTAAACACATAAAATATTGCCTAGCTAAAAGCAATGCTCAGTTGACAGCTAAAGAACTAAGGGATACAACTGACTTCCAGCAGAAGTACAAAATGATACAACCACTGTTCAGGGCAATTTTGTAGTATCTATGAAAATTATGAGACCGCCTAATTTTGACCTAAGACCCAGTTATTCTAATTCTAGAAAATTTTTCCTTAAGTTTCACACATACGAAATTACATTTACATAAGGTTATTCAATGAAACATTGCTAGTATCAGCAAAAAACTATACGTACATATCCTTCAACAGCAAACTGGTTAAATAATCAATGATAGAGGCACCTGGGTGGCTCAGTCAGTTGAGTGCCCAACTCTTGATTTTGGCTCAGGTCATGATCTCATGGTTCATGGGATCAAGTCCCATGTCAGGCTCTGTGTTAGCAATGCAGAGTGTGCTTGGGATTCTCTCTCTCCCGCTCTCTCTGCCTCTCCTTGCTCGTGCACTCTCTCTCTTTCTCTCTCTCTCATTTGATCAAAATAAATCAATAATTGTTTAATTAAAAAAAATCGATGACCAATGCATACAGTGGAAACCATGCAGCTATACACAATGAGAAGCAGAAGTAATAAGAAGCAGAGTCAGGACTTCCAAAAATTCCTCCATAAAATAAATAAGAAAACTAGCAAAAATTCTAAGAATCAGGTTTTTTTAAAGTTTGAAACTAACCACAGTCTTGCATAAATCCAGGGAGCATTCATTCAATAAACACTGCTGGTTTGAGGTTTGTGAGGTTTGTGGCATTTTAACTTGCTCCATTTGCATCCTTTACCATCCAGCTCCACGGGAGGCTTGAAAACAAACAGCTTGTAATCACAGTGAAAAGCAGCAACAAGGCAGCCACCTGAGAGAGCAGAAGAGGGATAGAGCTCTTTCAAAGCCTCATCCCCAGAGAACTGTCATTATTTACCTGTCTGATGGTTCCTTGGAAGACTCTACTGTCTTTAAGCTAGCTTGGAGCTTCCACAGTACAAACAGCCTTTTGCCCAGGGGACATGCTTGGAAAAGAATTAGAGGAAAGTTATTCACTTCGCAGCCACCTGAGGTGGTGAATAACAGTTGGAGCAAGCAAGAGGCTAATTTAAAAGCTAAAAAAGGAAAATCTCATAATGCCCATAGGAACTTTGAAAGCTTCAATGTATTCCTAGGAATCTAGAAAGCCACATACATGCCCAGGGACACGCACATGCTCAGGAAAGACCTAAGAAGACCCTAAGCTCTTATTCTCAGCTGATCTTGAAGCTCTGTACATGCAGAAGTAAAGACTAAGGCAGAGTTGTCAACAGCACATCTGAGTGTTGAAGGTGTGTGCCACCAATGCACAGAGAGCACCTGGGCACAGACCAGGAGACTTATTAACTCCAAGCATTTGAGGAAATCTGGTAAATCATTAGCTGACTAGCCTCCTGAGTAGAGATTTCAGTGGCCACACATGATAAAGAATACAGACTTTACACAATCAATCAGTTTAGAAAACTCACTAAACAACATAACAATGACAGCGATAACAACAAACACTGGGGAGGGGAGACTCTGAAAGCTGCCAAGTAATATTATTTAAAATGTCTAATTTTCAACAAAAATTATGAGACAAGCAAAGAAACAAGGAATAGTATCTGACACAATAGAGGAAAAAAAACAATTGATACAAATTGTCCCTAAGGAAGCGCAGATACTAGACTTGCTAGACAAAAGACTTTAAATCAGCTATTTTAAATATGTTCAAACAACTAAAGGGTAACCACGTCTAAAGAACTAAAGGAAAGTAATAGAACAATGGCTTACTATGCAGACAATATCAATAAAGAGATAAAAATTATTTAAAAAAAACAAAAAGATATTCTGGAGTTGAAAAGTACAATAACCAGAAATTAGAAATTCATTAGAAGGGCACAAGATCAGATTTGATGTGGCAGAAGAAATAATGAACAAACTTCATTGACGACAGAACAGGTCAACTGAATTTATCCAGTCTGAAGAACAGAAAGAAAACAGTGAAAAATGTTGAACAGAGCCTCAGAGACCTGTGGGATATCAAGTATTCAAACATATGCATAATGGGTTCCTCAAAAATTAAAAATAGAACTACCCTATGATCCAGCAATTGCACTATTAGGTATTTACCCAAAGGATACAAAAATACAGATTCAAAGGGGTACATGCACCCCGATTTTTATAGCAGCATTATCAACAATAGCCAAACTATGGAGAGAGCCCAATTGTCCATAGACTGATGAATGAATAAAAAAGAGGTGGTATATATATATATATATATATATATATATATATATATAAAATGGAATATTACTTAGCCTTCAAAAAAAAAAAAGAAATTTTGCCATTTGCAACGACACAGATGGAGCCAGAATGCATTATGCTAAGCAAAATAAGTCGACCAGAGAAAAACAAATACCATATAACTTCACTCATATGTGGAATTTAAGAAACAAAACAGATGAATGTATGGGAAGAGAGAGAAAAAGAGAAGAAAGGGGAACAAACCACAAGAGACTCTTAACAATACAGAACAAACTCAGGGTTGATGGAGAGAGGTGGGTGGGAAATGGGCTACATGGGGGATGGGTATTAAGAAAGGCATTTGTTGTGATGAGCACTGGATGTTGTTATATAAGTGATGAATCACTGAATTCTACTTCTGAAGCCAATACTGCACTGTATATTAACTAACTAAAATATAAACAATTTAAAAAATGGTTAAATGAAGAAAATATATATGCATAATGGGAGACCCAGAAAGAGAAAAGAGGAAGGGACAGAAACAATAGCTGAAGAAATAATGGCCAACATCTTCCCAAATTTGACGTAAGATATGAATCTATACATCCACAAAGCTAAACAAACTACAAATAAAAGTTAAAAAAAATCAATTAACCACACACATCATAATCTGTTAAAGGTGAGAGACAGAATCTTGAAAGCAGCAAGACGAAAACAACTCATTGTGTACAATGGATCTTCAATAAGATTAACAGCTAGTTTTGCTTCAGAAATCACAGAGGCGAGAATGCAGTAGGAAGAAAAAGACTATCAACCTAAACTATCCTTGAAAAATGGAGGAGAGGGAAGCCTGGGTGGCTCAGTCAGTTAGGCATCTAACTTTGGCTCAGGTCATGATCTTGTGGTTCGTTAGTTCAAGCCCCACGTTGGGCTCTGTGCTGACAGCTCAGAGCCTGGAGCCTGCTTCAGATTCTATGTCTCCCTCTCTGCCCCTCCACTGCTCACCCTCTGTCTCTCTCTCTCTCTCAAAAATAAATGCACATTAAGAAAGAAAGAAAGAAAGAAAGAAAGATAGATGGAGGAGAAATTTAAAAAATCCCTGGATAAACAAAAACTGAGAGAATTCATTGCCACCATCTCTGCCTGACAAAAAGTACTAAAAGGAGTTCTTCAGGCTGATAAAAGGACATTAGACAGCATCACAAATCCACATGAAGAAACAAAGAGCACTGGTAAAGGTAATACTATGTGAGTAAAAAATAGCATAAATGAATGTATTCTGTAATTCTTTGTGTCTCCTACCTGATTTAAAAGACACTTTGCAAAGAAAAAAAATATAAATCTGTGTTGATGGCACACAATACGTGAAGATCTACAGGACAATAAAAGCACAAAGGAGGGGTAAAGGGATGAATAGAGCTATATAGGAATAGAGCTATATAGCATATTAAGTGTATATATGCTATTGAAATTAAGTTGATATTAATCCAAATTTGATTTTTTTAATAGGTGAAATGTACTGTAAATCATTGTTTACTTTCCTGGTTAAAGAAAAAAAACCTTATAGTCAATTCTCCACTCACAAGTAGAAGAGGAATAGAAAAAACTCGATTGTTTTCAATCTGGCGTTTATGTGTACCTTTCATTTCACACGTACAGTTTACTGGGTATTACTACCCACCACCAGCAGAATAGATACAAGTAAAACCAAATATCAGAAAGGAAAAAGTATTAACAAAAGGAAGCTCAAAAAGATGTCTTCAGGAGAGTGGCCAGGCTAGTCAGTAGGAGCAGACCGTGTGCAGTAAGGCTCTGCTGCTGCTCTTCTCCTCCAACTCCTACAGCAGCTCATCAGTCTCATTCTCTATATCCTCCATGTGCTGAATGCAATGGCACAACTCACAGATAAGGAATGCGTCCAGGGTGGCCTCTTTATGGTTGTCCTGGATGTCCACATTGGTTACATTCACTGGCTGGCAGGTATCTTGCTCTTTGGAATTCAGATCTTCCACCACCTGATTGTACACTCTCTCTTGACAGGTGAGAATCAGCTCAAACAGTCTCTGCAGCTCTGAAACCTTTCTGGCCAGGGCTTGATCCTCTTATTTCTATCCAACAGATATAAAATGCCATTCTGCATATAGAGTTCTTTGTCTTTCCTAAGGAGATTTTAGTACATCTGGTCATATGTAGTTTTGAAATTGTAAACTTTTGGCTTGTCAAGTGCCGGTCCTGGGAGCTTGACATGAGTTCCTGTTCCAAAGGACCAGAAACTGAATCTCTGTTTGCTGAGAATGTCGTGCATCTCCATGCTCCGGTTCTGGTTGCTCGAGCACACCACTGCCACAGACAGCAGCAACGATGGCATACTGGTGACTACACTGACCACAACACACCCATTCAGGGACTCCCACCCAGCCATGGCACTTCTGTGCAAGCCAATCCAAACCTGATTGTTAAAAACTAAGATGTTAATTGTAAATCCCAGGGCAACCATCAAGAAAATAACTAAACATAGCAAAAGAAATGACAAGGGAATTAAAATGGTACACTAAAAGATATCTATTGAACAGAAAAGAAGGCAGTAATGGAGGAATAGAGGAACAAAAAAGCTGTAGACCACAAATAAGAAAACAACAGACCTAATCCTGCTCTATCAGGAATTACGCTAAATGTAAATTGCTTAAACACTCTAATTTTTTTTTTAAATTTTTTTTTAACGTTTATTTATTTTTGAGACAGAGAGAGACAGAGCATGAATGAGGGAGGGTCAGAGAGAGAGGGAGACACAGAATCGGAAGCAGGATCCAGGCTCTGAGCTGTCAGCACAGAGCCCGACGCGGGGCTCGAACTCACGGACCGTGAGATCATGACCTGAGCCGAAGTCGGACGCTTAGCCGACCAAGCCACCCAGGCGCCCCTAAACACTCTAATTAAAGGGCATAGTGGATACCATACTGGATAAAAATAACAAAACAAAAACGTGATAAATAGTGTCTGAAAGAGACTCACTAATAAATAGTGTCTGAAAGAGACTCACTTGAGATCCAAAGACATAAACAGAAAAAAGGATGGACAAAGATACACCATGATGAGAAAGACTGTCTCACGTGTACAGTCTTTCAACCCCCACTCAACTACATAAGAATGAGCCTTGGGTCTGGAACCTTCCTTACCAAGAGATAAAGAGACCACACAGCCTATATAAGCCATTCACCTTGTCAGAATATCTTTTATTTAATTGCTCCTCTGTTCTGATTAAGCATATACTAAATGCCCCTCTGGCACAACCTCAGCTTTCAGTATTCTGGATTTGACAGTAGTAGGGTTGGACTCCTGCTGTGGCATAAGAGGTGTGTGCATAGGCCAACTGCCCTGCATCAGATGCTGGGGGCACCCACTAGCCTTGGGGGTCCAATCGCATATTATCAGAACTGATCTTGCTTTACCTCTTAAGTGTATAAAAGCACCGTTCCATCCAATGCTTGACTCCATTGTGTCTTCCTTGGTAACTCTGAAACCAAGATGCAGTGGCAGGAGTATTCAAATTTTTATTCCTGTACACTGGCATAATGACGATGTTTGCTACCTCCATCATGGTCAGTGTTGGCATTGGCAACTTGCGAGAGGCATTCTGCTCAACACTCTCACCAAAAGACAGCTGGGAAGGCTATATTAATATCAGGTAAAAGAGAGTTTAAGACAAAAATTGTTACTTTGAAGAAAACACATGGTTAAATCTTTAAGATTTTGGATTAGGCAATGGTTTCATAGATACGACAAAGCATGAGCAACTAAAGAAAAGATAAATTGGACATCAACAAAATCATTAAATTTTATGCCTCAAAAAACATTACCAAGAAGGTGAAAAGACAATCCAAAGAATGGGAGAAAATATTTATAAATTATATATCTGACAACAGTCTATATCCAGTATATAAAGAACTCTCAGAATGATAAAAATTAAACTAATTAAGGGGCGCCTACGTGGCTCATTCGGTTAAGTGTCCAACTCTTGATTTTGGCTTAGGTCATGATCTCACACTTTGTGAGATCGAGCCCCGTGCCCAACTCCTCACTGACAGCATGGAGCCTGCTTAGGATTCTCTCTGTCCTTCTCTTTCTGCCCCTCCCCTGTTCACGCTTTCTCTCGCTCTCAAAATAAATAAAAAATTTCTTTAAATGTGTCCAAAATGGAACCAAGAAGTTCAATCTAAATAGTAATCAAATCTATCCTTAAGGCATATAGAAAAACCACTAAGTATCATGGACATTCAAAACTTAGGCTGTAGGAAGAAACTTCTTTAATGGGATAATTGGTGTGTACCGAAAACCCTCAAAGACTATTCCAGCATTGGCTAACACTTCTTGAGTTATCTTTGAAAAATCAGGCACAAGGTAAGGATGCCAGGTTTCATGAAGCAAGACTGAAAAAGGTGTAAGAAAGAACACGATGAACCTAAAGAATGAATTAAGGACTAATGCAATGAATTAGAATGTCCAGCAACAGATGTGTGCAGACACGGTAATATACTGGATAGATGTGCCATTATAATTCATTGAGAAAAACATTAATAAAGAATTGGTGCTTTAAGTGTTAAAAGACAAAACTAGATTCCCTCCTCGTATTATCTACAATAACAATTTCCAGATTGACTCGAGGCTTAAATATTTTTAATAGTACTAATATTAATTAAGCAAAAATTTTAAAATATCCTTATCTTAAGTTAGGGAAGAATTTTAAAATTCAAAAAGAAAACAGAAAAGTTAAAAAGACTGGCCTATGGAAAAATATAAAACTCTAATAAGGCCAGAGGCACTCTAGAGGTAAAGGTCAAGGGACAGACTTGGGAGAAAACATTCACAACAAATGTAACAGACAAAGAATTACTGTCCAAAATACATAAAGTATTCTTTAAAATTAATACATGAGATGATTAAAAATGAAATCATTCACAAAAGCAATGAAAAGCCAATAGATATATGATGTGCAAGATCATCAGCAATCTCAGAAATGCAAATAAAATGGTGAGTTTTTCTCAGAAGTTAGATTGGCAATAAATCTAAAGTCTCACAACGCCAGGAACTGGCAAGTAAGTAGCAGTTAAGTACAGTCACAAATACTACAGTGCCACAGTCTAGGTGGGGGAAATATTTATGCAGAGCCATTTAAAGGGCATGTCAACCATTCAGCTGTCTTCCAGATATTCTACACCGCTGGACCAAACAAGACCATTAGAAAATTGTGTCCTCAAACTCTGTTATGAACTGAACGCTTGTGTCCCCCCACCAAACTTCACATGTTGAAGCCCTAATCCCCAGTGTGATTTTAGTTGGTGATGGGACCTTTTGGAGGTAAGTGGGTCATTAGAATGGAGCCCTGATGACATTAGTGCCCTTAGAAGAAACTACACGAGAGAGCTGGCCCTCTATTCTCTCCCCACCATGTGAAGATACAATGAGAAGAGGGCCATGGGCAAACTGGATGAGGGTCCTCACTAAAGAATCAAATGTGTTGGCACCCTGATCTTGGACTTCCCAGACTCCAGAATATGAGAAATAAGTGCTTGTTGCTGAACCACCAGTCTCTGATAATTTCTTACCGCAGTGCCAGTGTGTTAGTGTCCTAAGAGACTCATTTTTCTGGTTCTCCTTTGCTGTCAGAAAGATCAGAACGGCAAACTTGCTGTTCAACTTTGATAATTCTGGGACTTTACAGGACCAGCATATATCTATATGCTGACTTTGCTCAACTCTTGACCTGATAGTCTACAGTTAATCTGATGTTGATTTTCATCTATTTCTGCTTTTCTATTTTAATTTCTGTTCCCTTACACACCTCACAAAATCCACTGCAAAACAAAGCAGGAATAAACAGCTCACCTGTGATTCAGTCATTTCCTGCCGCTCTTGGAAAACTGAAGAGAACTGTAAAGGTACAGCTGGGAAAGATGGAAAGAAAATGAGGTCCTACGCAACCAGGTGAGCTGAGCAGAATTATCTGCCTAGCAAGCTTCACACAGCAGCTACATACAAAGCCCCCCGTGGGCCAGGGGCTTCAACCCTAAGGGCAGGGCAGAGCTGATGGAGGAATACCCATTGTCTATGCAGACTCTGACCTGTCACAGCTCAGAATGCCATTTTTCATTAGGTGAATATAAACATTTCCTACTAACTTCCTGCTAAAAAGAATTTACCTTCCCCTCTATAGTGACTAAAATAAATAAATGAATAAATAAATAAATAAATACATAGTAACAACCAAGGACTAATCAAACAAAGAACAACACAGGAAGACGTTGCCTTTATTTCTCTGCATTCCTAGGGACAGTGTTTGGCCCTTGAGTTACAAAATCCTCATCAGCATCCCCCTGGAAAGTGCAGGGGTACTTTGTTTATTCTAACTTGGTTATGGTTTCTCAAAAGGATCTTTTCATTAGAAATTTGAGGGGTGCCTGGGTGGCTCAGTGGGTAAAGCATCCAACTTGGGCTCAGGTACATGATTTCATCATTGGGGGGTTCGAGCCCTGCGTTGGGATCTGTGCTAAGTTCGGAGCCTGGAGCCTGCTTTGGATTCTGTCCCTCTCTCTCTCTCTGCCCTTCCCTCACTTGTGCTCTGTCTCTTTGTCTCTCTCTCTCAAAAATAAACATTAAAAAAAAAATTGATGTGACATCATTGTTAAGGATAGACAGCAAGAAGTTCCCTGGGCATGCCACTAATAAATTATGTTACTCTAGACAAGTCACTCCCTTATCTTCTAGGCCCTTTTTTTTTCACCTCTTAAATACAGACAAAATTTTAAAATCTTTAAACTCTTTATACATTAGTTATTTGATTTTTTACTATCAGAACAGAATGATGCACCCTCTAGGTTGTAGAGCAAGTGCAGTGAAGGGAGTATGGCTGATGAGGGTGAACAAGGTCAATTTCTCCTGTGGCTGGTGATTCCTTTCCCTGAACTGTGTCCTCACAAACTTCCTGTGAGGTACCCTCTGGTGTGCTGCCCTTTGCTCATGTTGCCAGCTTTATTTCAAATCTTAAAGCTGATCAGTGGACAGCCTGCAATGATTTCTGGTTATGGTGACATCACCCAAGCATTGCTCATTCTGTAGAAGGACCAAGAATTACTTCTGTCCTGGCAGTCTGAGGATATAGTCTTTCCTGGGCCTCTTCTGTTTCTGTTTTGAGTCTCTGATGAGAGGTCTCAGATCAAGGGGTGATTTTCCAGGTGGGGTTCCTGGGTGATAAGGTTTTGGGGGTGATCCAGAGTTGACAGCCAAGAAAGAATTCTTGAAGACATCTTTGGTGCAAAAAGGTGATTTTATTAAAGCATGGAGATAGGACCCATTGGCAGAAAGAGCTGCCCTGGGACCATGAAGAGACATTGGTTACATACTTGGGAGTTAGGGGAGGTAAAATCAAGGGGACGTTTCCAATGAGATTTTCATATGCTAAAGAAGACAGTAGGAAGTTCCTGGAGAAACATTTTACTCTGCCAGCCTCAAGTATTTGTCAGTGGGCTGCAGGTTATAAGGAAATTCAATTTTATCTGCCATTTCCTTCTGCCTTTGTTTCCCACATCTCACCTCAAGAGCTGTTTTGCTCCAGGAGCCCCTGGGTGGCTCTGTTGGTTAAGCCTCCACGTTTGTGGGTTTGAGCCCCACATGGGGCTCACTGTTGTCAGTGTGGAGCCTGCTTTGGATTCTCTGTCCCCCTCTCTCTCTGCCCACCCCATGGTGTGCTCGCTTTCTCTCTCTCAAAAATAAATAAACATTTCTTAAAAATTTAAAAAAGTACAAGAGCTGTTTTGCTCCAAAAGAGATGGGACCTGGACAGTGGGGACAAATTAAATTTAGTTAGAACTTTCAAACAGGGCTCCCAACCTGACTCTAATACATACTTTCCCCAAGAATCAAGAGCTTTGGCCATCAACAAACTCAAATGAAGTTCTCCAAAGACAAAAGCTAGACAGGGCAGACCGGACCCAGAAATTGTGCTACCTGACACAGGCACTCAGAAGAGTAAGAAGAATAATCAAATATCCCAGAAACCCAAGGCCAAGACATTATGCAGTCCCCATATACCTCATAATTATTTTCCTGATATTACAGTATCAGACATCATCAGTGCTCAGTGCTGTGAATAACAATGCTGGGTTTTAGGCAAGACAGTTTATTAGAAGGAACATGAGACGTGCAGAAAAATGGATTGAAAACTAGATTCCCACCGCTGCTGTGTGGTCTTGGCACTTCACCTCGCCTGGTTTACTATTCTCTTAACATGGAGACAATTAAGCTTACCTCAAATATGGCCGTTGAGAGCCTTTGATGGCAAAAATCTACGTATATCTAGCATAGACATTAGCAGCACAGAACAATCGCATGGGTCAGGTATAAAAACATTCTCATTCTGCAGAAGATAAAACTGAACGTCTTTGCCAGGATTGCTAAGTAACTAGAACCGAGCTCCGCCCGCGGCTGCCCGCGCCCCCTGCTGCAGCAGCCGCCTTTGCGCACGGACCCTGCAACCTCCCAGGACGCGCGCCCCCACGCCCCCCGCGTCCCCGCGTCCCCGCGTCCCCGCGCGAAGCCGGCCCTTTCCGCTGAGAGAGGAGACCTGGCCCGGTCGTCCCTCCTCCAGGATGAGGCTGCCCCAACCCGCCCTTGGGGGGCTCAAGTGCCAGAGGTCCCGCCGCGGGGTCCCCCCACAACCCTAGACCCGCCGGCTCCCGAGCACTGCGGACGCTCGTTTGCCTTCGGCCAACCCCAAACTCCCCTGTCCTGTCGCACTGGACCCTAGGGAGCGCAAAGACTCGGTGATCCGAGAAGCGCCACCCAGGAGAAGGTATACCCTAGGGGAAAGATTTACAGACCTGGAGGCAGTGAGCACGCGCAGAGTCAGCCCCGAAAGCCAACACCAGAGTGAAAACTACATTTCCCATAAGTCTTTGCTCCCGCACTTTTGGGGGTGTTTACCAAACTCCCCCCTTTTCCCCTGCTCTTTTTGGTTTGAATTGACCGATCCAGCTTTACTCCAGGAGCCCCAAGACATTTTATTCAAAGAACACCATAAAAGCTTGTGCCTCAGGTGATGCCTCCCTCCCTCTCTCTCTGCAGCCTGTCTTGACCTTCCCACTTGGGTCCAGGGCCTTGAGTAACATACATGTCTATTTCAATTTCCTTTGTAGTCTTTTGTTAAACTGCAAAGAACCACCTTTTCCCATATTACTTAAATAAAACTCGCCATAGACCCGTTTACCTGCTACAAAAGCAGACACACAACCTAAAATTCCCATTCTATGTCTCATAAATGATCAGCTGAACAATTTGTCTCCATGACTAATCAGAACAAAATACCTGTAAATTTAACATAACTAAATTTCTATTCTCCCCCACACCGTCCTGAAATTTGACTTCCTACTAAGGTTTAACAAGTATAGGAATGCCAAACAATCCCTCTCAAAACTTGGCTGACAATAAGGAAAGTTGTTTCCTGATCTTGCCACCTACTCCCTGCTCCTGACACCCAGTTCTTTCTAGCCTTGTTTACACCTCCATTAAAAGAATGAGTTTCCCTCTTTAGTTTTCATTTCTCTGCTACCAGTGGGAGTCTGCATTGTGTGAATGGAGATGTGGGTTCTTGGATTACCCAGGAAAGATTTACCTGAGGATCAGCACTCCAATGAAGACAGGAAAGTAGCAAACCCAAAGCAGTTTAAGGACAGTACACTCTCAAAAAGGGAGGAGACTGGGCAGCCCCCGGAAGTGGCAACCCCAGGCGGATTAAGGGTGTTTTCTTTTTGTGTTTGCAGAGGTTATGGGTCATAGTTAGGGCAGTCTCTGACAAGTTGTTTCTATTCGTCTACAGGACTCCTGCCAGTTGGGAGGCAGAGTTTTGGGCCCTACAAGGTTCTTGCAGGAACTATCCTGGCCATCTTCCCCCATTTGGGTAGGGGTGGGTTGAAACCACAATGTAAATGTATGATAATGAAACCATAGGTTACCCTGGGGCAGAGGTTGAGGGTGGCTCTTGGTTCTTCAGTCCCGGGGTGTTGGAATCCCTAAAGCCAGGATGTTAAAAGCCACAAGTCAGGATGTTGTGCCCTCAGTCTTCTAATGTGTCATCTATTTATCCCCACCTTTGTCTCCAGCTCTAACTGCCTACTCTATGAACTCTTTCCTATTTGTAAATACACACACACACACACACACACACACACACACACAAGTATGTGTGTGTGTGTGTGTGTGATTTGTGTGCTTACACACAAATTTGTGACTACTTTTTCAGACATTTGCAGATCTTCAGAGCTGCTTCCCTATTGCCATCATCACCCTCTTCCATTGCAGTAATCACCCTCCCTTACTGCAATAGTTTTTTTTTTTCTTTTTCACTTAATACATTTTATTTTTAGAGCACTTTTAGGCTTGTAGAAAAAGTGCACAGGAAGTACAGAGTTCTAATATACCTGCTCCCTTCACACCCTCATCCCTCCTACAGTTTCCTTATTATTAATGTTATGGAACCCAAGTTTGGCTGCCAGTCCCTAGAAAGGCCATTACTCAAGAGACAAGTTTTGGGGGCACCAGGGTGGCTCAGTCAGTTGAGCCCGACTCTTGATTTTGGCTCAGGTCATGATCCCAGGATTGTGGGATCGAGCCCCACATTTGGGCTCCACACCCAGCTTGGAGCCTGCTTAAGATTCTCTCTCCCTCAATCCCTCTGCCCCCTCCCCTGCTTGTGTGCTCTCTCCCTCTAAAAGAAAAAAAAGAAAGAAAGAAAGAAAGAAAGAAAGAAAGAAAGAAAGAAAGGAAGAAAGGAAGAAAGAAAGAAAAAGAAAGAAAGAAAAAGAGATGAGTTTTTGATTGGAAAGGAATTTGAGAATAAAAGATTCAGGAGGCCAGCAACCTCGGGAGAAGGTACTCTGAGGTTTCTGCCTGGCTCAGGGGTTTTTAAAGGGGTTTAGGGTAGTTAATCAGCAAAGGGAGTGTAGCGGCCTGCAACATTTCTTGATTATGTGCAGATTCCATGATGTCAGCTACAAAAGTTATCCTAGTACTTGGGGGTTGTGTGAGGGAGTCTGGTTCTTGTTTTATTATGTGCAGGAGTACTCTGTTCTTTCTGCAAAGGAAGGCAATGTCTATGGATACACAAAGGGAAGTCAGTAAAATCATTTGTGTGACCACAAAAAGAAAAACATTTTACTAAAAAAATTGCCGGGCTAATCCTAAAGCTGAGTCAGCCTCAGACAGACTTGCTGGTTTTTTGGGCCTGGGAAAAGTTCTGGTTCTTCATTCCTCAAGGACAGTGGTCTGCAAATCTCAAAGAAAATTAGTTCTGTTGAAGATCAAGGGATTTAGGTCAGCAAGTAAGGAGAGTTAACCTGAAGCAAGTTAATCCTTAAGACCTGCTGGAGTGCTGTTACACTAACATCTTGCATTTGTGTGGTATATTAGTTCCAGTTGATGAACCAATCAATATCGATACATTATTCCTAAAGTCCATAGTTTCCAGTACAGTTCATTCTTTGTATTGTACATAACATCAAGTATCTACCATTACACTATCATAAGAAGAGTTTCACTGCCCAAACATGCCCTGTGCTCCACCTCGACCACTCCCCCTAAACCTCTGGCAAGGACTGACCTTTTGATTATTTCTATAGTTTGGCCTTCTCCAGAATGTCATATAGTTTGAATTATACCATGTGTAGCCCTTTCAGATGCTTCTTTCATGTAGCAATATGCACTTAATGTTCCTTCAGGTCTTTGTAGCTTGATAGACCATTTAACTGCTGAATAATACTCCATTGTATGGAGGTACCACAGTTTATTCATCCCTTCACCTGGTGAAAAACATCCAATTTTGCTTCCAATTTTGGCACCATAGAGGGTACCTGATCCCTGAGAGGGAATGGGTATGATCTAGCTCTGTACCTTTGCTTCTCTGAGTCTATTCTGTTCCCAGATGGTATTTGCCTGGAAATGTAAGGACCTAGATCTCACCTACAGGCCATTGAACAGTTGATGACCTTCAGGAGCTACGACTACCAAGACACCTGAAACAAACTCATACTCGAGTGGACACTAAGGACATATACCAAATACTGGGCCCTATTATATATATTATATATATATTATATATATTATATATTCATATATATTATTATATATTTTATATATATATTATATATATTTATATATTATATTCATATATATTATATATATTATATATTCATATATATATAATATATATATATATATTATATATATATTCCAAATACTGGGCCCTATTATCTAATAGGCCCTATTATATATATTATATATTCCTATTTCTAGAATACCAAGTTGGTTGTCAGCCGGCACTTTCACAGACACATATTCCCTCTTACCTGCTTCTGAAGGATTACTGTGACTTGACATACAGATCTGATTTGGTGGTCCCAGGCCAGGGCCTTCTGGAAGCTTTAGTATGTGCTGCCAGCATCACTGCACATTGCACGAGTCGCTTCAAACCTTCAACCTCCCTTAGCAGAGAATATTCCTTTGGGAGTATTCTGTAAATAGAGAGCCAGCAGGACTATGATTCTGCCAAATGCTTCAGCCAAAAGATCAAGAGTTAACTGAAGAAGGTTTTTTTCTGTACCTAGGGCAACCAACATATACTGCATTTGAATAAATGCTTATGAATCTGTCTCTCCGCCTAGATAGCAAGTCACTTGAGAAGAGGAAATATGTCATACACAGGTACCAAAAGAGCAGCATGCATATAACTAATGATTGTCCATGGCTTGCTGACTTTTTAAAAAATAAGAAGCTAATGGCAACGAAGGCTACCTCCGACAAGCCAGCAACATGTTTGAACTGCAGGCTCCCTAAACATCTGAGGGCTTCACAGAGCTATGACAATGACATGAGTAGTGGAACTAATGCTTTTCAGCTCAATGTAGAATTCTAAACTTCAATTGCAATTAGAAAATATCTTTGGGGTGCCAGGGTGGCTCAGTCGGTTAAGCGTCTGACTCTTGATTTTGGCTCAGGTCACTATCTCATGGTTTGTAAGTTTGAGCCCCACATCGGGCTCGTGCTGACAGTGTGGAGCCTGCTTGAGATTCTCTCTCTCTCCCTCTCTCTCTCTCTGCCTCTCCCCTGCTTGCGTGCTCTCTCAAAATAAATAAATAAACTTTAAAAATAATAAAATAAATTACTGGTAATTCTGATCCCTGGTCCTCACTGCCAGAGATTCTGATTCCCTGGACTAGAGACTAGCTCACATGTCAGTATTTTCTTCTCTTCTTTCTTCTCTTCTCTCTTATTTTCTCTCCTCTCCTCTCCTCTCCTCTCCTCTCCTCTCCTCTCCTCTCTTCTCCTCTCCTCTCCAAAGATCCTCAAGGAGTTTTCTAGTTTGCAGCCAGGGCTGCAAACCACTATCCAAAGCTAACCACTTTATTTAACTGATAAGGGAACTCCTAGAATTTGACTCACCCAGCTTGTCAATCCAACACAGAAGTGATCCTGGAATTCTGATATTGGACCTATAGTTCTATGCGTAAGTTTCATTTCTTCAAGTAGAAACCCTATCCGTCCAAAGTGAGTTTCCCTGTTTAGTTTTCATTGCTCTTTCCTACTTGTAAATACACACACATATACACACAGACCCATTTATAATGGCTGTTTTCTCTCTCCTTAATGCTGCTGTCCTGTGTAGTTTGTGGGTGTGCTTATGCCAAAGACACAGTGGGTAATATTCTGCATACCTAATCAGCTGAGTCAGAGCCCCACAGAACCAGGACTGCTGCCAAATTCACAGTGATCACAAGGTAAACACTTGCTCTGTTTCTCTGGCACACTGTCACTAGGTGCCAATAGGTGAAGGGGATGAAGAGGTTAAATCCCTCAGTTATAAAACAAATAAATTATGCAGATATAAAGTACAGCACAGGAAATATAATCAATAATATTGTAACAACTTTGTATGATGACAGACGGTATAGACTGACTGTGGCGATCATTACATAACGTAGATAAATGTTGAATCACTGTGTTTTACTCCTGAAACTAATACAATATGTCAACTACTTCAATTGAAAAATAATTTTTATGTGCAATATTATTGCGCAAAAAAATCCAAAGCCATACTGCTATTAGTGCAAACAGCCCTTCCAGCCTTTATTTCAGTATTTGCTGGCATTTCCATGCCTTTATTTCAGAGTTAGGTTAGAGATGGTGCCTTGCAGAAAATGTTTTCACCTGAAAATTCAGTTGGTCTGCTAGAAACATCCCATCTGATACAGAACGAGGAGAGAGCTGAGAAGTGATCCCTGTTCCAAAATTTCTTCTCCCCCACACAAGTCAGTCCCTCCAAGGGAGGGGCTGGATGCTTGCCATCCAAGAGGCTTTGCCAGTCTCCATGTATGGGCATGCCCAGGGCTTCCTGACTTGGGCCCTAAGGTGGGAAGATCTAGGCTGCCCTGGCTTGAGGATCACAGCAGAGTGCTCTGCCTTAGCAGCTTCACAGTCAGAGACATGACATAATCCCCCAAATCATAATGGGGAAGGGTTGCAGCTGGAGGTTAGAGCAGACTTCCCACTGCACAGATGGAGGGACGTATCATACGTCATGAAAATAGCACCCACAGTTACTGAATGCTCTTCAGTATGAGAAGAATGAGACACACTTTCCATGTGTTATTCCATTTCACTTCACCACGACCCTATGAGGAAAGATCTATTACTATCCTGATTTCATAGGCGTGGAGTTGTAGCGTAGAAAAGTGAACCAGGGTGCCTGGCTGGCTCAGAGAGAAGAGCATGCAACTCTTGGTATCAGGGTTGTGAATTTGAGCCCCATGTTGGGTGTAGAGATTCCAATAAACAAACAAACAGACAAGCAAACAACCTTAAAAAAATGGTGGACCAACAAGCTTATGATCACACAGCAAGCCGCAAAGTTCAATATTGAAACTAGTGTGATTCCAGGTTGCTTTTGCCACTGTGTCTTGTGAACACAAGAGCAAATGAAGATGAAATGTCTTAATATTTCTCATTGTGCCCCATCTGGGAAGGAGTTAAAGGAATCTCAGGAAAAAATGTCTCACTGGCCTTCTATCTGGCAATAAAGATTGTTCTGTGATGGAGCTTTATGCTCTTGTATGCAGCGCACATTCCCCTAAAATAAGTGAGATGGTGTATGTCTGAGAAATCCCCAGCCATCAGGTAGTTCTGTCAAGGGACAGGTCTAAGAGGTTCTAATGCCTTAGGTTCTCACCTCCAGGCAGAAAACGGTTTGTCTAATAGGCACTCTTTCCTTTACGTGCATTTAGGCTTCCATAGTGGGTCAGCCAGGCCATGGTCCCCCTTCTTTTGTTCCATTGGGTAGTTCTACTCTCCCTTTCTGTGCTTTCATTTTGCTTGGAGAGTTTTACAGCCTACTTCTATAATTAGGCACACTTAGGGAGTGGGATTGGGATTCTTGTTATTTAGGTAATCTTGATTTGTTGGGTTTGGAAATGAACACATGGATCTAAACCATATCTTGTGGTCATAAGATGTCAGGAGGGTCAGCACATTCTTCTAGGAACTAGGAATGGACAGATGTGGTCTACCTCAAGTTAACTGAAGTTAATTAACTTCAGTGAAGAAAGCAGACATTTTCCCCAAACCTAATGCAGCTAACAATCTAGTGAGAAAAAACAGCAAAACAAGAACAGAGTCAATTAAAGGTCAGCTTTCTCCATAAAGAACTTTGGAATGTAATTTGTTCAATTGTGCTAAGCAGTTCTCTTGTTTTATGCCATCTGGTTTGAAGCACTATTTATTCAGTCATTTGCTGGTATTGATTTAGTTGCATCAAAAAAACATGAAAAGGTTGCTACATTATTTGAGAGATCATCCCTAGCAATCACCTTTGATCATGACATTTTATTAAAAGGCATTGCACACCAAGTAATATTTTTAAAAGGAAAAAAATAAAGAAACAATGTTACTGTTTTCTCATTTTTGTATTTGCTTTGGGGGAGGATGTATTAATTTCCCATTGTGGCTGTAACTACCACAAAATTGGTAGCTTAAAACCATACAAATTTATTGTCTTATAGTTCTTGAGGTCAGAAGACTGAAATGGGTTTCAGTGGACTGAAATCAAGGTGTTGGCACAGCCACACTGCTCCCAGAGGCTCTAGGGGACAATCATTCTTGTACCTTTTCCAGCTTCTAGAAGCTCCTTACATTTCTTGGTGGGGACCCCTAATCCACAAGATTACAAGTCCCCAAGGAATTCAGAGAAATATCTGATAGGATTTTGGATTTCTACTGAAATTCTACAGGAATTACAGAGGAAGCAAACTTTATATCATTGAGAGTAGGCATCAGAGTCAAATAGAAGCCATCTGCCCAACTTCTTTATCACTAAAACAAGAGATTTGTTAGTTTTAACAAGAATGATATCTTAAAGTGCTTGTGTTTGGGGAAAAATTCTGTGTGTTGCCAATTCTCCCAGAGTGAGAAATATTAAAGGTAAATAATTGTTGGATGATTGCTTGATTCTTCATCAGGCAACTCTTCCCAGTATTGCTATATATCATTTGCACCCAGAAAGCAGAGCTCATTGATGTAAAATAAATCTCTGGATTATGTGATGTGTTTGTGTGAGGTGTGTTGGACAATCTCCAGAGATCATGGCTACTAGAGTGTCTTATAACCTAATACCATGTCTCTGTCCCATCCTTCCCCATTCTGGGAGAGATCTCTGCACTTCCCAGGGCTCAATTAACTCTAAAGTGTGGGACAGGCTGGATGTCTGCAGAGAATGACAACAAGCAGCAAATCCAGGAAAACAGATGCTCTTTGGTATTGAAAATGCTTTTGCTAAGCTTACACATCAATATTTCCAGGCACTAACAAGTGGTCTCTTTAGATTAACAGCTGAAGTTCATGAGCTTGTTACTCCCATGCACATGACTGACAGCACCCCATTGGTGTCCTTTTTTATTTATTTATTTTCTTCCAATTTCTTAATTTAAATTCTAGTTAGTTAACATGCAGTGGGATATTGGTTTCAGGAATAGAATTCAGTGATTCATCACTTACATACAACACCCAGTGATCATTATAACAAGTGCCCTCCTTAATCCCCATCACCCATTTAGCCCTTCCCCCATCCACCTCCCTCCATCAACCCTCAGTTTGTTCTATGATTTGCTTCCCCCTCTCTTTTTTTTTTCTGCTCCCATATGTTCATCTGTTTTGTTTCCTAAATTCCACACATGAGTGAAACCATATGGTATTTGTATTTCTCTGACTTATTTTGCTTAGCATAATACACTCTAACTCCATCCATATTGTTGCAAATAGCAAGATTATATCCTTTGTGATGGCTGAGTAATATTCCAGTGTGTGTGTGTGTGTGTGTGTGTGTGTGTGTGTGTGTACATACATACCACCTCTTCTCTATCCATTCATCAGTCGATGGACGTTTGGGCTCTCTCCATAGTTTAGCTATTGTTGACAATGCTGCTATAAACATTGGGGTGCATGTGCCGCTTTGAATCTATATTTTTGTATCCTCTGGTAAATACTTAGTAATGTAATTGCTGAATCTTAGGGTAGTTCTATTTTTAACTTTTTGAGGAATCACCATACTGTGTTCCAGAGTGGCTACATGAGTTTGCATTCCCACCAACAGTGCAAGAAGTTTCCCCTTTTTCTGCAACCTTGCCAACATCTGTTGTTTCCTGTGTTGTTAATTTTAGCCATTCTGATGGTATGAGGTGGTATCTCATTGTGGTTTTGATCTGTATTTCCCTAATGAGGAGTGATGTTGAGCATCTTTTCATGTGTCCGTTAGCCATCTGGATGCCTTCTTTGGAAAAATGACTATTCATGTCTTCTGCTGCCCATTTCTTAACTTGATTATTTATTTATTTATTTATTTATTTATTTATTTATTTATTTATTTATGGATGTTGAGTTGGATAAGTTCTTTATAGATTTTGGATACTAACCCTTTGTCAGATATGTCATTTGCAAAAGTCTTCTCCCATTCCCTAGGCTGTCTTTGAGTTTTGTTGATTGTTTCCTTTGTTTGGTGTCCTTGTTTAAAGTTACCCCCACTCAAAAATTTCTCCAAGTGTGCAGGGAGTATCTCTCATGTTCTCCTAAATGAGGCCAAACCACAGTTCCTGCCATTCACTACTGTTAAGGTACTCCAGCCCAGGTCTTTGCTAATTGCTATCTACACCCTACTACTGGCTCTGGCTCCTTGGGGATCACCCTAGCCACCAGTGTCTTCATTTCTATGATGCTGTTAGAGCTGGAACTGCATTGGGACTAAGGGCCCCTGCCTATAGCCTGCCCAACTTGAATGACCCACCCTCAGTCTGAGTCCACTGCTCTGTAGCTTATCCCCAGCCATGCCAAATGTGATACAGCCACCTCAGTCCTGGAGTACATGGTGAAGGGATTAGGCCTCCTGGGACATTCCCCTTGATATCTCTCCTTTCACCCAGGCCTCCTCCAGCAGCACCCCCAACTGCTTTTATCTGTATTCAACCATTCCTCTCCTACCTGAAGCCCACTTCCTAGCCCTTTCAGACTGTGCTGTGATGATCAATTCAAATAAATTAGGTGTATAAATGAGGGTATTATTTACAGCAGTGATTCTCAATGGGAGTGGGACATAACAGGGGAGAGGAAGATTTGGTGCCTCAGAGCAAATAAAAAAGCTGCTTTTGCTAACTTATGGAGACAATTTTTTTTTTGGTCACAACTTCAGAGTGCTGCTGACATCTAGTGGGTTAAAACTCTGTCTTAAAAAAAAAAAAAAGATGCTTCTTAAACATCCCACAATGCTGGACAGGTTCCCACAACTAAGACTTATCCAGCCCAAATATTAATAGTTTCCAAGGTTGAGAACTCTGCCTTATATCTATTTCTTAGAGGAGCTACTACTTAACTTTCAGTTTCTCAAGCAGATTTCAGAATAGTTGCCATGTTTCACTTTCTATTTCCTTTTTTCTCTAGTTTCTGTGTTTCACATCTTGATAAGAATCAATTCAAAAGACAATGCATTACTGATTTTCCCAAGAATGCACCCAATCCAACATTCTGTGGAAAAAAAAAGATTGATATTCAAATTTCATCTAGTAATTTTAATATGTTCAACACCCACCCACCAGTCAGGTCTTTGTTTCTCTTCAAACCTGAAAATGTATATTCTTTAAATTTTTTACAGATGGTTTTTGCCTTTCTGAATTTGAATTCCCAACAATATAAGTAGACAACCAGGATTTGTTTTCCTTTGATGTTTACCTCTGATTGCTTAGTTGCTATCCATTTAAACTTTAATAAGTAAAGACCATCTCTTGGCCCAAATGTAGCTGAGAGAAAGGAAGGAAAAGAAGTAGGAACAAAGAAAACACATGATCAACACACTTGAAATTAAAAAAAAAATTTTTTTTTTTCATTTTAGAGAGAGCAGGGGGAGGGGCAGAGGGAGACAGACAGAGAGACAGATAATTTTAAGTAGGCTCCACACTCAGAGTGGATCCCACAACCCCGGGGTCATTACCTGTGCTGAAATCAAGAGTTGGACAGTTGGACGTTTAAACAACTGAGTCACCCAGTTGCTCTGGAAATTTTTTCAAACACTGGACCACTATCAGATTTTTCTAATTCCTTGGGAAGGAGAAAATTCTGGTTTTATTTTTCTGCCCACAGTAAAACATTCAGGGGAGAGGAGTTAAGATGGCGGAGGAGCCAGGGGACCCTAAGTTTGCCTCATCCCTCAAACACAGCTAGATAAATATCAAACCATTCTGAACATCCAAGAAATCTGTCTGAGGACTGAGAGAACAAAACTGCAAATCTACAAGTAGAAAAATGACCACCTCATGGAAGTTGGAGCTGCACAGAGTCGATTTGGGGGAGTTGATAAGAACTGTGGGACCTGTGGAGGGGAGAGAGCCCTGTTTACAAGACTACTGCAAGTTATTATAAGCAGTGGAGTGTAAAATCTGAAGTTTTAGAAGTCTGCACCATCACTGGGGTTGGGTCTGGCCAGCTTAGTGGTGCTCCTATGGGGAAGGAGGGCCAAGAGGAGCAGGTGGTGTGGTCTGAGGATCCCCTGGGTCACACAGGGAGAAACAGTTCCCCAGTTTGGAGTGCCCTTGGGAGTGGCAGCATGGCCTATCTGGGGACAGAAGAACTGGTGGTGCCAATGTCCTACACTGTTCCCCAGCATAGGAATGGGGACACTGGCTGAGGTCAGTGAGCCTTGATGCCAGCTTTCTGCTGCGCTTTACCATAAACTCCAAACTGCTGCACGCTCATGCAGCTGCTTTTCTGGGAGAAACTGACAAATGGCAAAAGTGTGGTGAGACCCTCCACGGAGGATCAGTGAGGGGTCACACTGCACAAGTCCCTAAAATTTGGAGTTTTGAAATCCAGCCCTGCGCCTGAGATAAAACACAGGAGTACTGTGCCACCTGCTAGGCAGACAGCTCATTCACAGACAGGGTGAAGGCAGGCATCTGATGGAAGCTGGGGACACAAGAGGCGGTGATTGCTCTTCTGTGAAGTCTTCCTGAAGAGTGGTGGGTGGGCGTGAACTCTCCACTCCAGGGACGAGACACCCAGGCAACTGACCAACTTCAGTGAACAAAACAGCACCACCAAGACACTTACACCAAACCCTGCCCCCTGCACCCTGAAGGTGCATCTCCACTAGGGCAAGTCCACCTGGGAATCAGTGCAATAGGCCCCTTCCCCATAAGACCAGCACAAACCCTTCACATGCACCAAGTTTACTGATCATAGAGTGCTGCCAGCTGTAGGGAAAATAGGATCTAGCTTCCTTTAGATTTTTATTTTTTAATTTTTAATTTTTAAATTTTATTTTTTGGATCTAGCTTCTTTTAGCAAGCAGACCAAAACACACCTAGGATCTAGCTTTTTTTTTTCTTTCTTTTTTTCTGGGCAAAATGACAAGGTGGAAGAATTCACCCCAAAAGAAAGGACAGGAAGAAGTAATGGCCAGGGATTTAATCAATACAGATATAAGTAAGATGTCTGACCTAGAATTTAAAGCAATTATAAGGATATTAACTAGGCTTGAAAAAAGCATAGTAGACACTAAAGAATCCCTTACTGCACATATAAAAGAACTAAAATCTAATCAGGCTGAAATTAAAAATACTATAACCGAGGGACACCTGGGTGGCTCAGTCAGTTAAGCATCTGGCTTTGGCACAGGTCATGATCTCACAGATCATGAGTTTGAGCCCCACGTTGGGCTCTGTGCTGACGACTCAGAGCCTGGAACCTATTTCAGATTCTGTGTCTCCCTTTCTCTACCCCTCCCCCACTAGCACTCTGTTTGTCTCTCTGTCTCTCAAAAATAAATAAATATTTTAAAAAATACTATAACTGAGATGTAAATGTGAATGGATGCCATGACAATGAGGATGGATGAAATAGAAGAACAAATCAGTGATACAGAAGATGAAATTATGGAAAATAATGAAGCTGAAAAGAAGAGGGAAATAAAAGTATTGGATCACAAATGTGGACTTAGGGAACTCAGCGACTTTAAAGCATAGTAACACTTGTATCATAGGAGTCCCAGAAAATGAAGAGAGAAAAAAAGGAGGCAGAAGGTTTATTTGAGCAAATTATAGCTGAAAACTTTGGGGAAGGAAAACAGATGTTGAAATCTAAGAAGCACAGAGAACTCCCATTAAATTCAACAAAAGCTGAGACATACCATAGTCACCAAGACATATCACAGTCAAATTCACAAAACACACAGATAGGGAAAGATTCCTGAAAGCAAAAAGGGGAAAACAGTCCTTAACCTACAAGGAAAGACAGATCAGGTTCACAGCAGATCTGTCCACAGAAACTTGGCAGGCCAGACAGGAGTGACAGGATATACTGAATGTGCCGAATGGGAAAAATATGTGGCCAAGAATACTCTACCCAGCATGGCTTTCATTCAGAATAGAGGGATAAATTAAACAGTTTCCCAGACAAACAAAAACTAAAGGGTTTTGTGACCACTAAGCCAGCCCTGCAAGAAATATTAAAAGGGACTCTTGGGGTGGGGGGTGAAGGAGACCAAAAGCAACAAAGACTAGAAAAGAACAGAGAAGATAACCGGAAACACGAGCTTTACAAGTAACATAATGGCACTAAACTAATATCTTTCAATAATCACTGTGAATGTACACAGTGCTACATGCTTCAATCAAAAGACATATGGTATTAGAATGGGTAAAAAAAAATAAGACCCATGTACATGCTGCCTACAAGAGACTCATTTTAGATATAAAGACACCTGCAGATACAGTGTGAAGGAATGGAGAACTATCTATCATGCTAATGGATGTCAAAAGAAAGACAGAGTAGCCATAAGTATATCAGACAAACTAGATTTTAAACAAAAGACTATAACAAGAGATGAAGAAGGGCATTACATTATAATTAAGGGGTCTATCCATCAAGAAGATCTAACAATTGTAAATATTTATGCCCCCAATGTCTAAATATATAAATCTAAAATATATAAATAAAATCTAAATATAAATAAATCTATAAAAAAATAAATAAATCTATAAATAAATCTAAACATCTAAGTCAATTAATCACAAACATAAACAAACTCATTGATAATAATAAATAATAGTAAGGGACTTTAACACCCCATTTACAATAATGGACAGATCATATAAGCAGAAAATCAACAAGGAAACAATGATTTTGAATGACACACTGGACTGAGTGGACTTAACAGATACATTCAGAACATTTCATACTAAAGCAAAAAAATACACATTCTTTTCAAGTGCATATGGAACATTCTTCAGAGTAGATCACATAGTGGGTCACAAATCAACAAGGAAAAAAGATTGATATCATGCATATTTTCAGACCACAACACTATGAAACTTCAAGTCAATCACAAGAAAAAATTAGGAAAGACCATAAATACATGGAAGTGAAAGAAAATCCTACTAAAGAATGAACGGATTAACCAGGAAATTAAGTAAGAAATTTTAAAATACATGGAAGCAAAGGAAAATGAAAACAAAACGTTTGGGATACAGCAAAGGCAGTCCTGTCCTAAGATTGAAGGATACTGCAGGGCACCTGGGTGGCTCAGTCGGTTAAGCGTCTGACTTCGGCTCAGGTCATGATCTCACAGTGTGTGAGTTTGAGCCCTGTGTTGGGCTCTGTGCTGACAGCTCAGAGACTGGAACCTGCTTCAGATTCTGTGGCTCCCTCTCTCTCTTCCCCTCCCCCAGTTGCACTCTCTCTTTCTCTCAAAAATAAACATTAAAACATTTTTTTAAAAAAAAGTAATACAGGTCTACCTCAAGAAGCAAGAAAGTTCTCAAACATACAACCTAACTTTACACCTAAAGGAGCTAGAAAAGGAACAGCAAATAAAGCCTAAAGCCAGCAGAAGAAAGGAAATAATAAAGATTAGCGCAGAAATAAACACTATAGAAACAACAACAACAAAAAACCCAGAACAGATCAATGAAACTAAGAGCTACTTTTTTGAAATAATTAGTAACATTGATACACCCCTAGCCAAACTTACCAAAAAGTGAAAGGACCCAAATAAATAAAATCATGAATAAAAGAGAGAAATCACAACCAACACCATAGAAATACAAATTATAAGAGAATATTATGAGAAATTATATGCCAACAAATTGGGCAATCTGGAAGAAATAGACAGAGTCCTAGAAACATACAAACTACCAAAACTGAAACAGGAAGGATAGAATATTTGAGCAGACCCATAATCAGCAGAGAAATTGAATCGGTAATCAAAAATCTCCCCCAAAAAACAAAAGTCCAGGGCTAGATGGCTTCCCAGGAGAATCCTACCAGACATTTAAAGAAAAGTTAATACCTATTTTTCTCAAATTGTTCCAAAAAATGGAAATGGAAGGAAAACTTTCAAATTCTTTCTACAAGGCCAGCATTATCTTGTTTCCAAAACCAGACAAAGATTCCACTAAAAAGGAGAATTACAGGCCAATATCCTTGATGAACATGAATGCAAAAATTCTCAACAAGATGCTAATCAAATCCAATAGTACATTAAAAGAATTATTCACCACGATCAAGTGGGATTTATTCCTGAGCTTCAGGGGTGGCTCAGTATTTGCAAACCAATCAATGTGATATACCACATTAATAAAAGAAAGGATAAAAACCAAGTGATCCTCTGAATAGATGCAGAAAAAGAATTTGACAAAATACAGCATCCTTTCTTGATAAAAACCTTCAAGAAAGTAGGGATAGAAAGATCATAACTCAAGATCATAAAAGCTATATATGAAAGACCTATCACTAATATCATCCTCAATGGGGAAAAACTGAGATCTTTCCCCCTAAGGTCAGGAACATGACAAGGATGTCCACTCTCACCACTGTTATTCAACATAGTGTTAGAAGTTCTAGCCTCAGCAATCAGACAACACAAAGAAATAAAAGGCATCCAAATTAGCAAGGAAGAAGTCGAACTTTCACTCTTCTCAGATGACATGATACTCTATGTGGAAAACCCAAAAAACTGCTAGAACTGATCCATGAATTAAGCAAAGTTGCAAGATATAAAATCAATGTACACAAATTGGTTGCATTTCCGTACACCAATAATGAAGCAACAGAAAGAGAAATCAAGGAATCTATCCTATTTACAATAGCACCAAAAACCATAAAATACCTAGAAATAAACCTAACCAAAGAGGTGAAGATCTATACACTGAAAACTATAGAAAGCGTATGAAAGAAACTGAAGAAGACACACACACACACAGACACACACACACACAGACACACACACACAGACACACACACACACACACACAAAATGGAAAAACATTCCATGCTCATGAATTGTAAGAACAAATATTGTTAAAATATCAATACTACCCAAAGCAATCTACACATTCAGTGCAATCGCTATCAAAATAACACCAGCATTCTTCACAGAGTTAGAACAAACAATCCTAAAATTTGTATGGAACCAGAAAAGACCCTGAATAGCCAAAGCAATCCCAAAAAAGAAAACCAAAACTGGAGGCATCACAATTCTGGACTTCAAGCTGTATTACAAAGCCGTACTCATCAAGACAGTATGGTACTGGCACAAAAATAGACACATAGATCAATGGAACAGAATAGAGAACCCAGAAATGGACCCACAAATATATGGCCAACTAATCTTTGACAAAGCAGGAAAGAATATCCAATGGAAAAAAAGACAATCTCTTCAGCAACTGGTGTTAGGAAAACTGGACAGCAACATCCAGAAGAATGAACCTGGACCACTTTCTTACACTATACACAAAAATAAACTCAAAATGGATGAAAGACCTAAACATAAGACAGGAAGCCATCAAAATCCTAGAGGAGAAAACAGGCAACAACCTCTTTGACCTTGGCTGCAGCAACTTCTTATTTGATATGTCTCCAGAAGCAAGAGAAACAAAAGCAAAAATGAACAATTGGGACCTCATCAAGATAAAAAGCTTCTGCACAGTGAAGGAAACAATCAGCAAAACTAAAAGGCAACCGACGCAATGGGAGAAGATATTTGCAAATGACATACCAGATAAAGGGTCAGTATCCACAAAATCTATAAAGAACTTACCAAATTCAACACCCAAAAAACAAATAATCCAGTGAAGAAATGGGCAAAAGACGTGAATAGACACTCTTCCAAAGAAGACATCCAGATGGCTAACAGATACATGAAAAAATGCTCAATATCATTCATCATCAGGAAAATAAGATCAAAACCACAATGGGATACCACCTCACACCTGTCAGAATGACTAAAATTAGCAACGCAGGCAACAACAGATGTTGGCGAGAACGTGAAGAAAGAGGAGCCCCTTTGCATTACTGGTGGGAATGCAAGCTGGTGCAGTCACTCTGGAAAATAGTATGGAGATTCCTCAAAAAATTAAAAATAGAATTACCCTATGACCCAGCAATTGCACTACTAGGTATTTATCCAAGGGATACAGGTGTGCTGTTTCAAAGGGGCACATGAACCCCAATGTTTATAGTCCAAACTTTCACTAATTGCAAATGACATGATATTCTATGTAGAAAACCCAAAAGACTCCAGTAAAAATTTGCTAGAACTAACAGATGAATTCAGCAAAGTCACAGGATATAAAATCAAAGTACAGAAATCTATTATATTTCCATACATCAATAATGAAGCAGCAGAAAAAGAAATCAAGGAATTGATCCCATTTATAACTGCACCTAAAACAATAAGATGCTTAGTAACCTAACTAAAGAGGTTAAAGATCTATACTCTGAAAACTATAGAACACTTATGAAAGAAATTGAAGAAGACACAAGGAAATGGAAAAGCATTCCATGCTCATGGATTGGAAGAACCAACATCTTTTAAATGTCTATACTATCCAAAGCAATCTACACATTTAATGGAATCCCTATCAAAATACCACCAGCATTTTTCACAGAGCTAGAACAAACAGTCCTAACGTTTATTTGAAACCCAAAATGACACCAAATAGCCAAAACAATCCTGAAAAAGAGAAGCAAAGCTGGAGGCATCACAATTTTGAACCTCAAGCTATATTACAAAGCTGTAATCATCAGACAGTTATGGTACTGGCACAAAAACAGACACATGGATGAATGCAACAGAATAGAAAACCCAGAAATGGACCCACAACTATATGGTCAACTAACATTCAACAAAACAGTAAAGAATATCCAAAGGAAAAAAGCAGTCTCTTCAACAAATGATGTTGGGGAAACTGGGCAGCAACATGCAGAAGAATGAAACTAGGTAACTTTCTTACACCATACACATAAATTCAAAATAGATGAAAGATCTAAATGTGAGACACGAAACCATCAAAAATCCTAGAAGAGAACATAGGCAGCAACCTCTTCCACCTTCCAACCTTCTACCTTCCATCCACCAGTGGATGTAGCCACTTCTTACTAGACGTGTTGCCAGAGGCAAGGGAAACAAAAGCAAAAATGAACTATTGGGACCTCATCAAGATAAAAATCTTCTGCACCACGAAGGAAACAATCATCAAAACTAAAAGACAGCCTAGGGAATGGGAGAAGACATTTGCAAATGACATCTGATAAAGGGTTAGTATCCAAAATCTATAAAGAACTTATCCAACTCAACATCTAAAAAACAAACAGTCCAGTTAAGAAATGGGCAGCAGAAGACACAAATAGTCATTTTCACAAAGAAGACATCCAGGTGACTAACAGACACATGAAAAGATGCTCAACATCACTCCTCATCAGGAGATCAAAACCACAATGAGATACCACCTTACACCTGCCAGAATGGCTAAAATTAACAACACAAGAAACAACAGATGTTGGCAAGGTTGCAGAGAAAGGGAACCCTCTTGCACTGTTGGTGGGAATGCAAACTCTGGAACACAGTAGGGAGATTCCTCAAAAAGTTAGAAATAGAACTACCCTATGATCCAGGAATTGCATTACTAAGTATTTACCAGAGGATACAAAAATACAGATTTGAAGTGGCACATGCACCCCGATGTTTATAGCAGCATTGTCAACAATAGCTAAACTATGGAGAGAACCCAAACATCCATCAACTGATGAATGGATAGAGAAGAGGTGGTATGTATGTATACACACACACACACACACACACACACACACACACAGGAATATTACTCAGCCATCATAAAAGGATGAAAGCTTCCCATTTGCAACAATGTGGATGGAGCTACAGTATATACTATGCTAAGCAAAATAAGTCAGTCAGAGAAATACAAATACCATATGGTTTCACTCATATGTGGAATTTAGGAAACAAAACAGATGAACATATGGGAGCAGAAAAAAAAGAGAGAGGGAAGCAAATCATAAGAGAACAAACTGAGGGTTGATGGAGGGAGGTGGCTGGGGGATGGGCTAAATGGGTGATGGGGATTAAGGAGGGCACTTGTTATAATGATCACTGGGTGTTGTATGTAAGTGATGAATCACTGAATTCTACTCCTGAAACCAATATCCCACTACATGTTAACTAACTAGAATTTAAATTAAAAATTGGAAGAAAAAAACCCCTTTCAGTACTTTTTCTAAAATGTGGCTTCCCACTTAAGATAAAGATTACAATAGCCTTCAGGCCCACCACATTACCTCTCTGATCTATATTCTTATGATTTTTTCCTTGTTCTCACCACTCCAACCACACCATCCATGCATGCCAAGTATGCTCCCACCTCAAGCGATTTGCACTTAGTGTTTCCCATGTCTGGAATATTCTTCTCTAGCTCCATATCTACAGTGTTCACTTCTTCACCCACCTCGGATTTTTGCTCAATTGTGACTTTCTCAATGAAACCGGCCCTTATGAACATATTTATACTAGCAAAAATCACCCTGGAGTCAAAACCTCTCTATGCTTTTTCTCCATAGCACCATCTGGTATATAATATTTTATTTGTTCTTTATTATTTCTATCTCCCATACTAGAAGATAACTTCCATAAAGCTAGGTCCTCTATCTTCATCATTGCTATATTGACAGTGCCTTGAACAATGGTTCTTAGCAGTTGTTCAATATAACTTGTTGAATGAATGAACGAATAAATCCAAGAGGAGCAAAAATTTTGGTTTATGGGTATTTGGCATTTTCTGCTTAGACTACCAATACCACCCCCATCTTTACGAATCTTATTATAGGGAGCACGGTTGGCAAAGGCACAGAAAGCAGGCACTCTGACACAACTGTGAGTGGAGGTGTATAAACCTCTTTGCGAAGGTATTCTGCAATACCTATCAACTTTTTAAATGTATATGCATTTTGCCCCCCAAATCTCTTTAAATTTGCCCAACGGAAATAATGGCACGGGTGCACAGCACTGCACCTGTTTTGTTTGTTTGTTTGAATCAAGACTGGAAGCAGGGGCTTCAGTTTCAGTTTAGGATGCGGGAAGCTGGAAAGAGCATCGCTGCCACCCTCACGACAAAAATAATGCTGAACGATTTCCTGGCGTTTTATTTAAAAATAAATGAGGTTGCTCGAGCGCCACGCAGGCTCAACGAGACAGGGGAGAGCCCAAAGTCCAGAGGGCCAGCTGCAAATTCCACACCGAACCACCGCGAGGTCCGTAAACGTGCCCCCCACCCCCACCCTGGGTTCCTCAGCCCCGTTGGGGCCCCACTCAGCTCTCGCATAAGTTTCCGTTTCCTGGAACTGGACTCCGCCTAGTCCGGGATCAGATTCACTTCTCGGTTTCCTTTTCCCGCTCGGGTCCTGCGTTTAACAAAGCCCACGCCTGGGCAGCGACCTCGCGCCGCCGACGCCCCGCGGGAAGCGCGCGCCGCCCGCCCGCACTCCCCGCGCACGCGCACACGCCCGCCCGCGCGCGTCCCGCCGCTCGGCAGCTGGGGAGCCCAGTCCTGAGGAGAAAGCCCGAGGGGACAGCCGCCCCTCTCCCCCTCCCGGACGGCCCGCAGCGCCCAGCCACCATGAGGTGAGGGCTTTCCCCGCTTCTGCTCTCAGACTGCGTAGGCCTTTGTTTCAAGCCGGTGTTTTTCTTTCATCCCGTTGCCAGCGCAGCGGCACGGCCCTGCCGGGGGCCGAGCCCCTTGCGCCCTGCAGCCGGGAGTCGTGTTCGGAGCGCTCCCCGAGAGCCCTGTCCCGGTCCCGGGCGTCTGGAGTCGGGCCTGGCGGGGAGGGTGACCGCGCGCGCTTCCCGGGAGCTCCGACCCTCCAGGGCGTCCGCGGTCAGGACTGTCGGGTCGGGGAGCCAGGCGACGCGCCCCGGGAGCCTGTGCCCTCCCTGCGGCTTTTCTCCGCGGCGGCGACGGCCGTGCTTGGTTGTTGTCCGCCCCCGGGCCGTTCCCGGGCGGCTTCTACGTGGCACGCGTCTCCTGAGGCCCGTCGCCTTCCTCCCCTTCCCGGGACCGCAGCTGCCATTCCCCCGAGGTGGACAGACGCGGTTTGGCCGCAGCCCTGCAGTTGTCACCTAGGTCTACTACTGCCATTTTGCCTTTCCGATTCTGGGTCTGAGTCCTTCCCTTCCTGGGAGCTGCCTTTGTGCCGCGTCCAGATTCTTATTGTTCCCCCCAATCCGCTATTTTACGGGGGTGTCTTCGTCTGTCTCCTTTACTGCCTTTTGGTGGTGGGGTCCTTTTCTCGCCCGTTTCGTATCCCCGGGGGCTGGCACCCTGCCCGGTGCGTGATGAGTGAAGCAGTTAATAAGTTGACGGATGAGATTTGGGGCTCCTGAAGCTGAAAGCCCTTTCTTCTCAATCCTGACTCTGAACATCTACTAGTTGGGTGACCCAAAGCAAAGTTGCTTCCACGCTCTGAGTCTGTTCCTTATCTGTGCAAATTACTGGCATCCAAATCTTAGGCCTGTGGGCTTAATGCACGGCGTAGTACCTAATATTTGCAAATGTTTACTATTATTTTAAGTAAAAAAGAAATTTAATAAGTGCCTCGCTTCTCACATCTGTAACAAGGGAGGGAGGTATCAGGAAGGTGCCTGAAGAAACGAGGAGGAAAGGGAGGGGTGCTCTGTATGTGTATGCAGGCTGGAAGAGGGGTGGACCCCAGTGGGGACTTTCTCCCAAGGACGATGAAAGACTGCTTCTTCCTGAGAAAAAGCCCCAAATTGCCTAAAGATAAATGTTGCCTTTCAGACACAATAGCCTCTCTCTGCCAGCCTCCCAGAGACTGAATTTAAAAATTAAGCACAGTTTAAAAAATAACATTTCTCGAGGCATCAAGTTGTGCATAAATTCCAGAGCCTGGGCAAGGCACTTCAGTGACTGAATAGCCCATTGAGATCTCACAACCACATTCGAATTACCTGAGGCAGCCCTCCTTATCGTTCTTGAGCGGGGCTGGTGTAAACCTTCACAACAAAAGCAGATGTTCATTTTACTCTGTGGATGGACAGGGGGCTGGTTAGCCCGTTTGTCACCCATCTGGGCAGGCTGTTAAGGAGATGTCTTGCCTCTGAGTCTGGTGCAGTTACACCAGAGTAAGGAACAAACTACCACGGGACAGCCATACCAGGTTTCCCAGTCAGGGCCATAGGAAATAGTCCAAAAGTTATTTTCAGAATCAAAACATGGAGCCAGACAGAGAGTATGCCAAGATATAAAGACAAGTGGGATAGGGAGAACTGCAGTGGGAGAAAAGTTTGGAGCCATTAGCAGGAAGCGAAGAACTAGTAAGAATTCCCTCCTCTGGAATCCAGGTACTTGTTATGCTGATCGCCTATACCTCTGGGCTGGACGTGCCAGAAGTTGCCAGCATGTAACTACGTTCATTCAACAAATATTTATTGAGCTTCTGTTAATTGCCTGGAATAATGGATTCCAGGGACACAGTAGTGAAAGATAACAAAAATCAGAACAAGGTCCCTATTCTTATGGGGCTTAATTTAAAATGGGGGAAATAGGGGCGCCTGGGTGGCTCAATCGGCTGAGCATCCGGCTTCGGCTCAGGTCATGATCTCACAGGCTGGTGGGTTCGAGCCCCACATCGGGCTCTGTGCTGACAGCTGAGAACTTGGAGCCTGCTTCAGATTCTGTGTCTTCCTCTCTCTGCCCCTCCCCAACTCGTGCCATGTCTCTGTCTCTCAAAAATAAATAAACATTTAAAAAAAATGCCTTTAATGGGGGAAATAGATAAACAATAGATCAATTCAGAAAGTGTTAAGAGCTACAAGGAAAATAAAATAGTATAATGGGCTAAGAAAGTGATCTAGAATGGAGGGGGCTATTTTAGATCTGCCACAGGTGGCCTCCTGGGTAGGGAATGTTGGAACTGAGTTACAGGAAAGAACTAGTCATGTAAAGACTTAGGAGCGGAACATTGCAAGAATAAACACAACAGGGATAAAAGTCCTTGAATTTGATATGTTTGAGAGAGGAAGAAGGTCAATATGTCTAAAACAGTGAATAAGGAGGAAAGTAGGAGGAGAAAAGGTTGGACAGATAGAGAATACCAAGTCCTTTAGGGACTTCTAGGACATGACAAGGGCTGGATTAATTTTTAAGGGTGTTGGGAAGCCATTGGGAGATTTTAAGCATGAGACTGACATATCTGGTTCACATTTTCAAAAGTTTATTAGTACTCTGAGGGGATCAAGAGCCAACGCTGGGGGACCAGATATTTGCTCCATCTCAAAGGAAAGATGATTGTAGTTTAGACTAGGAAGAAATGGAGTAGAAATGGAGAAAAGTGGATGGATTTGAGATGTATCTGGGTGATAGAATTAACAGGACTTCCTGTTGTATTGGATGAGAGGTTGAGGGAAGAAGAGAAATCAGCTTTCTCCTAGATTATTTGGCCTGTGGAACTAAGAGATGCCAAAAAAGATGAGGTTCTGAGGAGCAGGCTCAAGGAATCCAGATTTCTGGATTGGCTATGCTTATTTGAGATGCCAGTTCATGTTTATTTTTAATGTTTATTTATTTTTTTTAATGTTTATTTATTTTTGAGAGAGAGAGAAAGACAGAGTGTGAGTGGGGTAAGGGGAGTGAGAGAGGGAGACACAGAATCAGAAGCAGGATACAGGCTCTGAGCTGTCAGCACAGACCCCAACCCGGGGCTTGAATTCACATCTGTGAGATCATGACCTGAGCCAAAGTTGGATGCTTGACTGAGCCATCCAGGTGCTCCTGAGATGCCAGTTGAACTTCTAACTGAAGATGTGAATAAAAAGTCATTAAGTTTGGAATTTAGGGAAAAGATCAGAGATCAAAGAAATATATTGGAAGATCATTAGGTCTACGTTAGAAAGTCTTGAATTGTGGGAAAAAAATATTTTAATTCACTTCTCTTAATGATGATAATTGGATCTTGATAACTAAGAGTTTTGCCCTTCCTTTGCACCATTTCAAAAAAATGTTTTAATCTTTATTTTTGAAAGAGAGAGACAGAACAAGAGGGAGACACAGAATCCAAAGCAGGCTCCAGGCTCTGAGCTGTCAGCACAGAGCCCAACTCCTGAGCCAAAGTAGAACGCTCAACTGACTGAGCCACCCAGGCACCCCTGGTTCATTTTTAAAATATTTTTACCCAGCTTTTTTGTTGTTTGAGAGAATCACTAATCATCCTTAAGTAAATCTCTCTGCCACTCCTTATCTAAAGCACTGTGCACAGCAAGTCCTGGCGAGAAATAGTTCATCTAAAACAACTGCAGCAATGTACAATGTTGTGACTTTAGAATGAGGGTTCATATTTGAAACCATTGTTTTCTTAACCTGAGACCTTTAAGTAAATATCTGGCATATCCTTTCTAATGGGCAGCCACACAGACCTCTTACCTGCTCTTTAAGCTGCTCTCTAAAATCCCTTTATTTTTATTTTTATTTTTGTAGGTCCTCCTGAGGCAAAGTGAATTTTAAATACATTGTATATATCACATATTTTAAAGCAAGCTCTTTGTAAACAACCTCTAATTTTTATATTAAAGAAGTAGTATACCATTATGGTCAAAAGGTATTAGCTTTTCACTCAGTCAGAACTAGGTTTGAATCTGGGCTCAGCCAGTTGATAGCTGTGTAACTTTGGAAACGTATTTTAAACTCTTATCTCCCTGTCTTCATCCATAAAATTGGGAAAATAATAAAAGATTCTTAGAAAAATTACATATAATTCGTATAAAGTGCTTGGCACACTGCCTGGAATATAGTAAACCAGGGTTGTTGTTTTCTTTTTTTTTTTTAATGTTTCTGTATTTGCTTTTTTTTTTTTTTTTAAGTTTATCCATTCACCTTGAGAAAGAAAGAGATCATAGGGAGAGGGGAAGAGAGAGTGAGAGAGAGAATCTCAAGCATCTCTGCACTGTCATTGCAGAGCCAGATTCAGGGCTCGAACTCACCTGAACCGAAATCAAGAGTTGGATGCTCAACCAACTGAGCCACCCAGGAGCCCCAGCTTCAGGGGTTTTTTGTTTTGTTTTGTTTTGAGTACTCATCTGATTCTAGATAGTATGTTATAAATAATATAACATTCATACTAACAAACTGAATCTGCAGTGAGCCCAGGTCCTTTAAGTTGTTTTTTTTTAAATATGTCCTTGTCATTTAATTTAGCTCTTCACCTTGAATAAATAGCAGAAATTTCAAGTTAAAGGAAAGCTCTAACCTGTTGGGCTTGAAATCTTTTTATCTGTTAAGCCCTATAGGCCCAGTGTCTCTAACTCTCCCATCCCATATAGTAGCCATTAGTCGTATATGTGGTTATTGTAATTAATTAAAAGTAAATAAAAAATTAGATTCCTTACCTGTACTAGTAACATTTCAAGTAATCAGTGGCCACATGTGGCCAGTGTGTCATATTATACAGCACACATAAGAACATTTCCATCATTGCAGGAAGTTCTTTTGGAAAGCTCTGGTGTAGAACCTACTACATATGCTAAAATGTGAGACCTGTATATTCAATTTTATTAATTAATTACAAACTTAAATGCCCCCTAAATATAATATTAAGTCAATTATTTATGTTTACATTTAGTATTTATAAAAATTGGAAAACAATTCATGGAGTAGTATTTAAGTTATAAATATGAAATGGTTTTATTTTTCCAATCACTACTGCTAATGTGCAATTAATTCAGTTCTCTAACTCTTCTGTTACTTTTTGCTATTAGGACAGCCCCTTTCCAGTTCCTAAAGACTCTGTCTGATTCCATTTAAAACCTCAATCTCATATTTTTTGGGTTTTTTTGAGAGAGAGAACATGCAGGCACAGGCAGAGGAGGGGCAGAGGAAGAGAGAGAATCTTAAGCAGACTCTACACCCAGCACTAGCCTGGCATATGAGATTATGACCTGAGCCAAAATCAAGAGTCATACACTTAACCAACTGAGCCACCCAGGCGCCCCACCATATGTGATTTAAAGCATTCTTCTCATCCTTCTCACCCCCCACCAAATATTGATGTAAGTGCTCTACAGAAAGGGAAATATGATAGACTAGACTTTAGGATGACTGGCAAGGTGGGGGTGCAGCTTTAGCTAAGGTGATTAGGGGTACCACTCTTTAAAGCACTGACATTTGAGCCAAGACCAGAATTGTGAGAATAAGTAAGCCCTAGAACTCTCTTAGGAAAAGTTCACAGAATGTGGGAATAAAAAGTACATGCAGATACCCTTAGGTAGATACGTACTTCGCAGAAGAAGTAACAAAGAAATTTTTTTAAAGGACTGTATGGCTGGAGTACAGTGAGTGGGAGGAAAGTTGTACAAAATGAGGCCAGAGAAGTAGTCAAGGGCTGGATGACATGGTTAGGAGTTTGAGACTGGAGATAAAGATTTGAATATTAACAATTTATAGCTTTGCTTCTGTGTCATGTTCTATCTTTCTTGCAGTTATCCTCACCTCTCTCCCCCAAGCATCATTTTCTCCCTTACTACTGGATCATTCCTATTGGTATATCATTAAGTTATTAAAAATATTGTGAGTAAAAATTATTTTGACGATTCCCTCAGCCTCCTACCTTCCTTCCAGATATAGCTCTATTTCTCTACTTCCTTCATAGCAAAATTCCTTGATAAGAGTGGCCTGTATTCCCCATATCCACTTCTTTACCTTGCATTATCCCCTCAACCCACTCCAGTAATATTTTCATCCCTACCATTCTAGTGAAACACTTAACATGGTCCTCCACAGCTTTACTCCTGCTAAAACTGTGATCTCCTGTCTGTCCTCGACTACTCAATCTCTTAGAATCATTGTACACTTGAATATTGATCTCTCTTTCTCAAAATAAACATTTTCTTCCTTAGGCTTTCATTGATACTAGGTTTCTTAGTTTTCCAGCTCCCTCACTGATTATTCTTTCTTGGCCTCCTTTCCTGGTCATTCTACTCTGCTTCATTTAGAGTGTCCTGGGGCTTAGTTTTTGACCTTCTCTGTCTATGCTCACTCCTCAGGTAATTTCATTCTAGATATTGTGGTTTTAAAGTTCATCTGCATGTTGATGACTCCCAATTTTACATCTATAGTTCTAACTTCACTCCTTGTTCCTGGTATTTTCCCTTATTAATATCCAACTTCATACTTGGTATCTTCACTTGAGTGTGTAATAGACATCTCAAAATTAATATTTCCAAATAGTCCTCTTGATTTATCAACTTACTTCCTGAAGTCAAAAGCATAGGCATCATCCTGCATTTCCTCTTTTCCTTATGGCCCTCCCTACACCCAGTCCATCAGAAAGACCTGTCAACTCTGCCTCAAATATAACCAGTCCAGTCCTCACTAACCCCATACTGCAACCACAGTGTAAGCTTGCATCATCTCTCCTTGGATTTTCTCTACAGCTTCTTTCATGTCTCCTTTAGGGAGATTTGCTCTGGCCGTGTTCTTTAAATTTTAACCACTTCTCAGAACCCCTGCCAACTTTCCATTCCCCCACCACCACCCTTTCGGCTTTATTTTTCTTTTTATTACCATCTCACATACTCTATACTTTCATTTATTTTTTTTCCATTTATTTTTTTGTCTTTTCTTGGTACACACCACTGCCCTATCTATTATAAGCTACATGAAGTCAGGTTGTTTTTTCTCTTTTGTTAACGGGTGTATCCCAACACTTAGAACAGTGCCCTCTACATTGTAGGCTCTTAGTACATCTTGGTTGAATAAATAATTTCCCTATCAGTTTCCCAGCTTCCTCTCTTGATCCTTGATTGTCCATTCTCCTCAGAGCAGCCAGGGGGATTTTTTTTAAAAAACTCTTACTTCAAATTGCCCCTTTCAAAAAGGCTATTCATTCACAATTATAACGGAAGTACTCCCCCAACCACCAAAACCCTTAATCCCATTACTCTGATTTTTTTTTTCTTAGCTTAATTAACACTTACTACTATCTGGAATTATAGTGTCCGTTTGTTTTCATATTGATTTGTTTACATATTTGTTTTCCATCAACTCATTTTGTTCCTTCCTCTCCCAGAATGGCATTGCCATGAAGAAAGGGCCATTTTCTAACTTGTTCACTGCTATATCCATACAACTAGAATATTGCCTGGCATATATGACATGAGGTGGTCAATAAATGTTTTGAGGGCACTATTACTATAATTCCCAAAGACATTTATATAACTATATATTTCACATACAAGTGGGTGGAGGATTCTGTGTGCATCAGAAAGGGAAATAAACATACATTCACACACACATGCCCTGTATACTGTTCATCCCATAATTAGGGCATTTTCGTCTTTGAGAGAAGACTTAAGGAATTTATTTTCTGTACATTTCTTAATTATAGTTAATAGTAGATTTAGAAAGTCTTTCCTGACTGCCACACCACCACTATCAGCAAAACAAATGAATAAAGCCAGAAATGTTAATTAGTTGCAGACAGTAGAAACCTAATTCAGAGTGGCTTAAGCAGACAGAGAGAGGTTATTTCCTTAAGTAAATAGAAGTCCAGAGTAGACGAGGTGATCCAGGCAAAACTAGTTACTGTCATGAACAATTTCTCTTTCTTCCCATCTAAGCTGTGCTTTCCTCTCTGTTAGATTCTTTCTCAAGCAGGCTGACTCTCCCCGAGTTTGGAAGGATGTCCACCGGCAAATCTAAGCTTATATTCTACCAACTTAAAATTTTTAGAAGGAAGGTGGATAGTTCTATCAAAGTCCCATTTCAGCACAATTGTATTTTAATTGGACTATCTCTGAATAAATCCCTGGGACCAGGCGATGGCCGGAATATCATGTGCCTTCCCAGACTAAGCAGTAGACAGCCCATTTCAAATCACATAGACTGAGAGTAGAGGGAGATGTTCCAGAAATGGAAACCAAAAGAGGTGTCCTTACCAAGTAAAAACCACAGATGTCCACAGCATCGGATTACATATGTTTCCTGGGTCACTTGCAAGAAACTTTATGCTGAGTTGTAATTGACTACTTACAAGGTCTGTATAAGCAGGGCTGTGTCTTGTTCGCAGTTACATACCAAGGGTTATCTAGAAAATCTTACACATAAAAGGTTCTCAGTAATGAATAAATATTTCCTTGTCCTTCCTTTCCCCTTCATCTTCCTAGTTTCAGAGATAGTGTTTCCAGTGTGCCCTGCAGATATTCCACTGTGCCTTGCACAAAGGGAGCTCAACAAATATTGTAAAGTGAATTTTAGGGGCGATGATAAGGTAATAATAAGTATTAGCTATTGTTGCCCACAACCCCAGAGTTCAGAAGGATGTAGCACTTAATATCAAATTTACTAAGCTTACTAAATTTCCTTTTGCCTTTTCCCCATCTATTTGGAAATATCTGTTACTCTCCTTTTATCTGTCTCAAACTTATGCTTCTCCTCATCTTGTGGTATACCAGTTACTGTGTGTTTCTGTGACTTTTCTCTCTGGGGGGTTTCCTTCCTTTCCTTCGTCTCTCTCTCCTTCTCGTCCTTCCTTCTTTCACAAAAATGATGCATTGGTATGGCTTCTGTGTCTCCTCCAGTGTGCCTCTTTTTCTTATTTCTCACCTCCTCTTCTCCCCCTTCCTACTCATAATACAGACATGTAATTTTTATATTAATTATTGACTGTGTATATAGTTATTATTCTTAATTTTTAAAGCAATTAAATAAAAACATTTTAAATTCCCTTTTGTAAAAATTGGAGGTACTGGTGGGTTAGTGACTGCCAAAGGAAATATATATTCTGTGACATAGAAAACCCTGACATCTCTCCAGAGCTGCTTTTGCAATAAATAATGAGAATATTTCTAGACTTTAACTCTACACCAAGGAAATTAGTATAAAGTTGTAGGGGACTAGTGCTTGAACTGTAAGATCAAATAAAAGATAGAAGTGTTGTTAAGCAAAAAACAGTATTTAAGGTTTAAAGATTGATTATTTCCTTTATTTCTTCAAAGTTAAAAAGGATTTTATCTTTGCAGTGAAATTCCTAAGGACTCCTTGAAGGCCCTTCTGTTGGAGTTAGAATGTCACTTTACATGGAATTTACTTAAGGAAGACATTGACCTGTTTGATGTGGAAGATACAATTGGGCAACAGCTTGAATTTCTTACCACAAAATCCAGACTCACTCTTTATAACCTATTGGCCTATGTGAAACACCTAAAAGGCCAAAATCAAGATGCCCTAGAATGCTTGGAACAAGCAGAAGAAATAATCCGGCGAGAACATTCAGACAAAGAGGAAATACGAAGTCTGGTCACTTGGGGAAACTATGCCTGGGTATATTATCACATGGACCAGCTCAAAGAAGCTCAGAAGTATATAGACAAGATAGCAAACGTTTGTAAGAAATTGTCTAGTCCTTCTAACTACAAGTTGGAGCGTCCTGAGATTGACTGTGAAAAAGGGTGGGCACTCTTGAAATTTGGAGGAAAGTATTACCAAAAGGCTAAAGCAGCTTTTGAGAAGGCTTTGGAAGTGGAACCTGACAATCCAGAATTTAACATTGGCTATGCCATCACGGTGTATCGGCTGGATGATTCTGACAGAGAGGGGTCTATAAAGAGCTTTTCTCTGGGTCCTCTGAGGAAAGCTGTTACCCTGAACCCAGATAACTCCTACATTAAAGTTTTTCTGGCACTAAAGCTTCAAGATGTACATGCAGAAGCTGAAGGGGAAAGGTATATTGAAGAAATCCTGGACCAAATATCATCCCAACCTTATGTCCTTCGTTATGCAGCCAAATTCTACAGGAGAAAAAATTCCTGGGACAAAGCTCTTGAACTTTTGAAAAAGGCCTTGGAGGTGACACCAACCTCTTCTTTCCTGCATCACCAGATGGGACTTTGCTATAGGGCACAAATGATCCAAATCAAGAAGGCCACGCGCAACAGACCTAAAGGAAAGGATAAACTAAAAGTTGATGAGCTAATTACATCTGCTATATCTCATTTCAAAGCAGCTGTGGAAAGAGACTCTATGTTTGCATTTGCCTACACGGATCTGGCCAATATGTATGCTGAGGGAGGCCAGTATAGCAATGCTGAAGACATTTTCCAGAAAGCCCTTCGTCTGGAGAACATAACTGATGATCACAAACATCAGATCCACTATCACTATGGCCGCTTTCAGGAATTTCACCGCAAATCAGAAAGTACTGCTATCCACCATTATTTAGAAGCCTTAAAGGTCAAAGACCGGTCGTCCTTACGCACCAAATTGACAAGTGCTCTGAAGAAATTAGCTATCAAGAGACTTGGTCACAATGCTTCAGATGTGCAGAGTTTAAGTGCCCTAGGGTTTGTTTACAAGCTGGAAGGAGAAAAGAGGCAAGCTGCTGAGTACTATGAGAGGGCCCAAAAGGTAGATCCAGAAAATGCAGAATTCATTACCGCTCTCTGTGAACTTCGACTTTCTATTTAAATACATACTCTAGGAGATTAGTTATAAGCTTTTGTCTCCATTTTGGGTTGTATTTTTTGTTTATTATTTTAATCCATTGTTCATTATAGAGCCAATTCTTTTGAATGATTATTATGTACTAAGCATTATGCTAAATACTATTTTATATACGTAATGATGAATCTTTTTGCTGTTTTCTTCTCTTTTAAATTCATATAATCCTTTGAGAAACAGAAACATTTCAGCTCTTATAACTCTTAAAAATGGTTTGGTCATTATGACTTTATACCCTTTATCTTTGTTATTTATAATAAGTTTTTATTAAATTTTATCAAATTTCCCATATTATTCACACAGTGAGTATAATTCTGCATAAATGCTTGACACCTAGGTCAGGAATATTCTTTCAGCAGAATTATATTATTTAAGCTTTTAACTGTGTAGCTTGCAGAAGATGAACCCTTCAGTTACAGATGTTCTCACTTTGAGAACCTGATAGTCACCTAAAGAATCCTCTTGGGTGAAAGAAAAATGTTCATAATAATAAAAAACTTGTTATCTATGGTGACTTTAATAAAAGGAGAAAAATCTAGAACAGGAAAAAAAATTTCTTTAAATACAGAACTAAGGGACCCATGAGAAATCACAAGCATTATCTCCCAGAATGTTCATTAAGTAGCTAGAAATAGTTGTGAGAAAAAAAATGAATGGAAAATCATATCTCAAGTTTCTCTGGTTCTTTTAACTAGAAGAATGAACTTAAACTAATCTAGATGAAATTAATTTTAATCTTTCACATTAAAATTGCAGAATTTTTAGGTTAAAATCGTTAAGCTTGAAAGCAGACTAATTAGGAAATTGGGAGAAATGATAGACAAATGGGTAAAATAGATGTCCCTAACATACATCCCTAGATTACCAAGATTTCAGTGATTTGGGTTTCGGTCTGGACTGGATCATTCTCATACCCCCAATTTCTGGTCTTTGGTTCACTATTTTAGTATTCTAAAGTTACTTCTGTGAATCTTTTTCTTTTGTCTAAAGTTTTCAGATTGACATGTTTTCCTATAGATCCTTTCAGTTTTAATATCCATCTTGAAGGGTCACTGCTTAAGGGCACTTACCCCAGGGGACATTGTTAATTGGGATATTGCTAAAAGTAGCATCTCTAATGTTTCTTCTTTGATTATGGACTACACAATTATATTTACCACCACAGTATTAGTGGGAAAGTGTGCCATGTGATTTAATTCTCCATACCTCTACTGTAGCTCTTAAAACTACTGTATATATGCTTGTGTGTTTTTTACTTTTTGTTACTTTTTAAATTTTTTTTCCTGTTATGGTTTTGATTATTATAAAAGTAATGAATTCTCACTGTAAAATTTCAAACTCAGCAGAAGCATATGAATTTAAAATAAGAGCACTCCCCTCACCCTTCCCTAATTCTATGCCCCCATGGTAATCTGTTAACAATTTAATATGTATCCTTCCAGATATTTTTTCAATGCATATTCAAACATACATCCATACTACAATGTATTTCATAAATTAAATTTTTAAAAATGTTTGTTTTACTTAAGCCCCTGCTATTTTTGTTTATTTTGCTCATTTGCTTATTCAAGAAAGAAGAATGGGAAGGGGATGATCTTTACTTAAGTATTTCAGAAACTTGGGACTGAAGTCCTGACCTATCAGTAGAAGCTTGTGTTACACTCTGCAGCAAATATTTTATTTTGCAGCAAGTCATTTTCCCCCACTGGGAATAATGTGATTAAGGTTATATTCCCAAGTAAGGAATTTGCACACAATGTAATACAGTTATGATATCAAAACAACGACACAACTATAAGCCTCTATTTAAATACTGAGTCTATTAAGTGACTTTAAAATTCACTAGAGGGGCGCTTGGGTGGCTTAGTCAGCTGAGCATCTGACTCTTGATTTTGCCTCAGGTCAGGATCCCAGGGTCATGAGATAGAGTCCCACGTGGGACTCCACACTGAGTGTGGAGCCTGCTTAAGATTCTTTCCCTCTCTCTCTCTCTCTGTCTCTCCCCCTGCCCCTCTCTCTCATGCTCACTCTCTAAAAAAAATAAATAAAATTCACTAGATATTATAACATACCAACATATAAGAAGTCATAAACACCAAGAAAGTATAAAATTGGTATATGAAAAATACAACTCTATAAAACACTGAACTAAAATTAGTATGCTTATAATAACTGTAAGTTTTGTCACTAATTTTGGGCTTGCCTTCCTAAAAATTAAAACTATGTAGAGATAATTTCATAGAGTCTTAGGTTCTAAAAAGACCTCAGAGTTCATTCACCTTTACCAATTAACCATCAAAACTTGGAGCTTGAATTATCTTCCTAAATGATAATTTCATCTTCAGATAGTCCTAATCTTAGAAATTTGTTCCTTCCATTTAACTGCATACTTTTGGCCTGAAGTATATACATTTTGGTCTGTCTTTAGGGGCCTCAAAGATCTAATCCTTTTTAGAGGTGACATTTTGTATCAAAACTCTTGATTGCAGGTGGCATAAAACCTAGCTCAAACTGACCTAAGCAAAAATGGGAATGTAATGGCTATTGTAATTTAATAGTCTAGGGGCAGTACTAGGTTCAGATAAATTTGAGGGGACGAGTCACCAAATACATATCAGTGGCTATTATTGTAAGTCAAGTGATGCTGAGTAGCCAAAAACCAAGTGTCTACTATATATGTCTAAAAGTATTTGAAGACAATTGCTCTCTGTCCCCTAAGAATTCTTTAAGTTAAGCATGCTATTTTCTTTCAGCCCACCCCCATCTCCATCATGGTCAGTTTTAGTTCTCTCCAAATTGTCTTTATCCTTTGCTAATGGTTTGTGCTCAAAGTTTAACTTAATACCCAAACTGAGGTTTTAGGACTATAGTAGAATGATCCTTTCTTTTTTCTATGAACTATACTCCTATTAATGTGGCCCCAACCAAAATATCTCCTTGGTATCTACCCATGTGTAGGTTTTTCCACCCATACCATTTAAAGGTATGTTTTTCATATCCTATACCTGAGCATTTGGCTTTTAAAAGTGCTTTATGTCACTTGGTAGCATTCAGCACTTCAATTCAGATAACCCATACCTCTTTAAAAAGTTGAGGAGAAGTGTATATATAAAATGCTAGTCATTGCAAATAACAACAGATAATGGAATCCTAACTGGTCTTTAAAATAGTAGCAGAAATAAACCTTGTTTTCAAGCAAGACCTAATCTTAAGAGGTGTGACCAAGACATAATCACTCTACTCAGCTCTGATCAGATTTGGCTCCATTCTGAGAAAGCTCCATCTTTGTGATACTAAGATGGCTGCTGCATGTACTCTTATCCCAATGCAGTGGAAAAGAGTGTATTTGCTCTCCCAGCCGCTTAAGAAGTCTAGTTTTGCTCTCTGATAGGACTGCCTTAAGTGATGTGCCATTCTCAAATCAGTCATCATGGCCAGGGAGGAAGTTATGCTCATTAGTTAGGCCTGAGACACATAGCTGACCCTGAACGAAGAATGGGGAGAAAATGGACTCCCCTAGAAGCATATGGATTGCAAGCTGCAGGGGTGAAATTTTCAGGAAAATTGGTAGTGGATACTGACAGCCAAAACACCATGGGTATATAGATTCAAATTAATACCTTCTAACTCCACTCCATACATTTCTCGGTAGCAAGTAAAATATTTTGGAAAGGAGTTACAGTCATTCTTATCACTGAAGCCCCCAGTAAACTTTCTGATGGGATCCCAAGTGCTGTGTCTCCTTATTCTGGTTCTCCTAATCCTCTTTTTTATTCCTTCAGATCTGCACTCCACCTTGGCATCATAGGGGGCAGCCTGGTAAGGGGGTGGTATATGGAAGATGGAGGAAAGGAAGAAGTCAAACTCACACTGTAGTGATGGCTACCAACTGTAATTCAGACAACTTCAAAAAATAAAACAACCAGAGGCATTATGGACTGTGTTAATTGAATAAACTATATCCAGTAAAGCTGAGCAGCCCTTGAAAGGGCCATCACCAGCTTATTCACCAGCTGCTGTGAGGTCTCCAGGTCTTGAACATGACTAGTTCAAATTCAAGGTGACAAAAGTAGAGAATAAGAGTGGGTATGGAAATATCTGGACATCAAAGCCCAAACAGATTACATACATGAGATATATACTAAATTAGCATTACGGTTTTTAAGTTCCCTAGGTGAAATTATTGTACTGCAAAGTTTGAGAGCCTCTGGCCTAAAATATGGAAAATAAGGACAGAGAATATATTCTCTATCCATCATCTATCTATCTATCTATCTATCTAATCTATCTATATTACTAAGCTACTAAGTGATGAGACTAGGACTTAAAACCAAACCCAACCTAAATTTGTAGTCTACTCTCTCTCCATCGTATCAGTGGTTCACGACCCTAACCCTAAATTAGAGTCACTGATTAAGCTTTTTAAAAATAAAATTCCTAGGTTCCCCCCACAGACTACTAAACTAGAACCTCTAGGGGCGAGATCTGGAAGTTTACAAATTTACAAAGCACCCAAAGTGATCCTGAGGATTAGCCAGGTAGGGAAATGGCTATTACAGCCTACAACACCACTGGTGGGTGGCCTTGTTGTTGTATATCCTATGCATTTCATTTGCAACTAGCAATCCTAAGGGCAACTGTATATGTGTTAGGTGAAAGTTAACAGTCCAAATTTAGACACAATTCTCAACCTGTTATGTGCAAGCTCTCCAAATAAAGAGGTTAGGGGAAATAACTGAAGGAAAAGCAAGAATAATGATCAATCGGGTTTGGGAAGGGTCTTGCCTCAGAATGTCAGCCTAACTTAGAATTCTGGAGCCACATCAGCTAAAGTAGAATCAGATAACCTAGGATTACCTTGAATCTCTTCCCAAAATTCTGCCTCATCAATTATATGAAGAGTCTCTTCAAAATCCATCAGAGTTGCCCACTAAAAGTTTCCATCTCTCCTTCTGTCTCACGTGCATATATACCTTAGCCCTTTCCACTGCGAAATTGGATTTTCAGGATCAGCTCTCTTTTTCCCCCTCCCCATGGCCTTTCTCTGGGACCTCAGTATGAACTATGGAGCCATCCTGTTCTTTTACCTTAAAGTACATAGTAACTCCAACATTTGCCACCTAATTCAGAAAACTCTCATATTCAGGGGCCATTGGGACAGTGAGTCATAGAAAAGAGTATTCATTTCATCTAACTTGTTTTTAGAAATCAGCAAACAAGAGCTGCCTTATACGCAGAAGTCTTTGGGAAACATGGCCTACTGCAACACTTATCAAACTTTAATGTGCTTGCAAATAACTTGGGCATTTTGTTAGGTAGATACTGATTCTGTAGATGTCACAGAGGGTCTGAGATTCTGCAGGCTCCCAACTAATAACAACACTGCTGTCAGGTAGGAGTGTACAAAACTGTTCGTCAAATTTGGCTACACATTGGAATCACCTGAGAAGTTAAACAAACTATTGGTGTGTGGGTCCCACCTCAGAGGCTGACTAAATTGACAGTATGATTTTTAAGTTCCCTGGGTGAAATTATCGTACTGCAAAGTTTGAGAGCCTCTGGTCTACAATATGGAAAACATAAACAGAGAATAAAATTAATTAGGCTAATAGACTTAATTCTGGGGATCCTAGATTTCCTCAAGTATCTTGCTTTTATTTGAATTTCTCAGTATATAACACAGTGCTTGGTATATAATAGGTCTAATAAAAGTTGCCTAAATTGAATTCCATAGTTTTTGTCCCCACCTCTGAAAGCTGGCCTTACTAGTTGACTCAAAGCCTGTGAAATGGGTCTAAAATCAGACTAGTTAGATAAGCTCATCATTTGGCCTGACAAAGTCCAGAATTATCGGGCCTGAGTTTATTTCTTTGCCTATTAGACAAACCAAAAAATATGCTCAAGGAAAGTGACTGTAATTGATTTCAGGTAATTTACCCCTTCAGGAAGACAGAAATGCTTCTCTCCGAGATGGAAGGTGCTCTTGGAAGCTGTTTTGTTCAGCACTAAAGCTATGCTACAAGCCTCACAAAAGCTGAGATAAACCCTTTCAACAGGCAAATCAGCTGGCAGGAAAACCAGCTTCAGAGTAATGGAGCTTTAAACATTTTCTGGGGGCACCTGGATGGCTCAGTTGGTCAAGGATCTGACTTTGGCTCAGGTCATGATCTCACAGTTCCTGAGTTTGAGCCCCACATTAACAGCACAGAGCCCACTTTGGATCCTCTGTCTCCCTCTCTCTCTCTCTGCCTCTCTCTCTCTCTCTCTCTCTCTCTCTCTCTCTCTCTCTCAAAAGTAAGTAAACATTAAAAAACAAAACAAAACATTTTCTGTCCTCTCTGGGTGCAGAGCTGACTTTAGCAGTTGATCACATTCGCTCTGCTGGACTTTCAATGACAATAAAACCAGGCAATATTCTTTTCTAAAAGTCCAAGATGCAAATTACCACAGTTCAAGAAAAACTGCATAGACCCACAGAACTTTGGAATGAGGAGGACCCTGCTCTAACCAAACATATTGATAAGAAAGTTGGGATCCTAGTTGGTGATGTCACTTAAGATCTCACAAGTTATGGACTACGATTTCTTCTCCTTGCTCCTGGTTCAGCAACACTCTTCACTGTTTGACAGTTTCTACCTATAATCAGTAACATTTGTTATACCAATTAAACTTTGACAGTTTGGCCATGATATGCCTATGCCTGTATGATATCAACCACAACACAAGCAGGCCCAAGGATGGTTCTTTTATGATATGTGTTTATTGATGAGATTAAAGAACATGAAAGAAATGTAAAACAAATGAAAATGTAGCATGCTTTTGTATAATTGGTGGATTATAAGAAATGAAAATCTATTTGGCCTTCACAATTAGAATAGTTTCCTCTGAATAGTTCAGGGGCAATAACATTGTAACCCTAGTGTGGTGGCCATGAGAAGCATCTCTAAGATCTCCAGCTACATGGAGACTGAGAGTCCCATCTGCTATACACTGACATCCATTATTGAATTTGCACTGAGGCCATTCTTGCTGCCATGGCAGGGACACCAACTCGGGCCCTGACCTGGGAGACGCACAACTCCTCTGACAGATGACTTTGGCTCAAGGATTCTCGATCAGCCTTGCCAAATTTTACTTAAAACTCTACTGTACCCTGGGGCACCTGGCTAGCTCAGGTGGTGGAGCATGTGATTCTTGATCTCGGGGTTGTGAGTTTGAGCCCCACGTTCGGTGTAGAGATTAAAAAATAAAATCTTTAAACAAAACAAACCAAACCTATACTGTACTCTAAGATGCTTCTGCCCAACTTTTCTTCCTTCTCTCTCTCCTACACTTGGAGACAGACATGAATCACAGTCAGATGGCTCTCCAGCCTCTCTTTGCTCCAGTCCATTTTCTCTCACACGTGTTTCCCTAATGAATTTTTTGTATTAAATCCTATGTTTTGTATTCAAAGTCCTAGGATTTTGTATTCAATCCTATGTTTTGTATTCCATCCTATGCTTTTGGAGGTCAAATTAACTCACCTATTGAAAGAAATACAATTAGATGACTCTGGCTGTCGAGTAAATCATGTTTACCTAATATTAAATGCTTTTCAACTTTTTGGATCAGTAATATGGTTAAAGAACAGAACATAGGGGCGCCTGGGTGGCTCAGTCGGTTAAGCGGCCGACTTCGGCTCAGGTCATGATCTCGCGGTCCGTGAGTTCGAGCCCCGCGTCAGGCTCTGTGCGGACAGCTCAGAGCCTGGAGCCTGCTTCAGATTCTGTGTCTCCCTCTCTCTGACCCTCCCCCATTCATGCTCTGTCTCTCTCTGTCTCAAAAATAAAATAAACGTTAAAAGAAAAAAAGAACAGAACATAATCTTTCTAACCTTGTAATTTTTAAGTTGGAAAAGAAAGGGGGAATGAGGTTAGGGGAGGGTAGAAACCAAAAAAAAAAAAAAAAAAAAAAAGACCTTATCTTGCAAAAAGGGAAGTCAAGACATTGAGTTACAACCTGACAGAAGAAATAAAGGTTTAAATATTTTATTGTACATTATAAAACTAATTGATAAAGTAACTAAGAATTGAGCCATAACTGTCTCAAAGCTGTGAGGAATTGGAATAGGAGTTCTTCAAATTCAATAATTAAGTCCTCTCTTAACATAGCAGGCAATCAATAAAGTCTACATTAAATAGATCAAGAAATAGCATTGTAAACCCGCCACAGGCACCCACTGTAGGTTAGGATGGACTCCTCCCCTAAACCTGACCTTCCTCTCTCCCTCCCCACAGAACAACAGAGTTATTTTATATTCAATGGCCACACCTTTTATCACTTACCTCTCTACTCTGACATTTCCTCCTCCCTTCTTCCCCACTTCTCCCCCAGGACCAAGGCTCTCGTGCCTCTCCAATTCTCTTCTTAGCCAAGGTTCTCTGCATCTTGGAGATGTGGTTTCTTCTCCTTAGCTTCCTCTTTCTCTGTGATCACGCCACATACCCCTCATCCTACACCAAAAAAAAACTACCACCTTCTCTGGAAGTTTCATATTTCCTAAAATAAGTTTGTTCATTAAGCATTTGTTGCCATTCACTACAAATGAATTAAAAAACAGCATCTAATTACTAGAAACATGCACAGAAATGCCATGTATGTATTCCCATATCTGCTCTGAACCTAGAGGTCTTTATAAGTGATGAACTAGAATTCTCAATATCTCCTTTCATGTTGGCACCTAGGCAGAGTAAGCAATGAAATAAGGTGAGATGTGTAAGTTTTGGGGAAGCCGTATCTCATGACAGGACATAGACGCCTCACAGATAAACTCCGAAGGACAAGCATGGATTGGTGTCATTTGGATTGAATACTGAGTGCTCGCTTCGGCAGCACATATACTAAAATTGGATTGAATACTGAAAACACTGAACATACTGGCCTTTCCTCTTCTTCAGGAAAAGCCGTTTCTGTCTAAGCTTCTTCCACTCCTACACCCGGGGCAAAAGGGAGTAAAGGTAAAGAAAGAAAGAGAGGAAATGCAGAAGTTCAGATGTCAGCCTACTGATGAGTTCCTTCTATACATGTCCCTAACTAACCATCAGACTGGAGCAAAGCCCTAAGAAAAAGGGAATGCCAGTTTAGCCACATCTGTAGATGCTGGTGACTCATGAATAATCACGGCTAACTCTTACTTAGTACACACTATGTACCAGGGGCTGTTCTAAGTACATTACATGTATTAAACTTATAAAATCCTCACTAAATCCCTACAGATAGCATTTTTATTCCTTCCTTTGCATGTGAATAAACTGAAATTTGGAGAAATTAAGTTAGCCCACGATCACACAGCTAAGAAGAGGTGGAAAAGGGATTCACACCCTAAATGTCTGGTTCTAGAATCTAGCACTTAACCACTGTATAGTGTTTTCATGATAGTCTTAAAATTGGTAATGAAGGATGTGGGAAGATAGGACCAATTTTTACAGAGACTGTAGGAAAATGCTACAGAGGATCACACCAAGGTCAGACATTCTACAATCATAGGTCACCCAACACTGTTTTACATAGGGTCCGAAAACTCCCCGGACGGAATTATGAATAGAGAAGAACTGGTTGTTCGCATTAGCTGCCTTTGATGCTGGGATTCAAAGCTGCTCTCAAACTCCAAAGAATGGCTTTAAGAAATCAAGGAACTCAATCTAAGGGAGAGGCCTATCTCCAGGTGGATGTTGGAAAACAGAGATTTGGAATGAACCTACTTTGGAAGGCTGGAGAACCAGTAGACAATTAGAAGCCAGGACACCCAGTCCTTCGTCCTTGGGAGAAAGGATACGTCTTCCACACCAACCAGAGTCAGAACCTTCTCCCAGTGCGGAGAGCAGCACAAGAAGGCAGGGAAGGAGAGTGCTGTAAAAATGTAACAACCAGAGGTAGGCTAGGACCACCTCCCCTTTAAGATGGCCTGGGTTTGCCTTGGGCCTCCAAGCTGTGGATTTTGGAAAGTGGCTCTGAGCCCTAATTCCACTGAACATTGATTTAGTGTAAGAGTAGCTTCGCATGACTTTCCTTCTCCACATCACATTAATTCCAGCCACCTTATGTGCCAACCTCACCAAAACACACAAACAACAACATAAGAACTAAAACAAATCCAAAAAAAATATAAACCACTTATATATCATTTGTATATAAAAACACTTCATTGAGGGCGCCTGGGTGGCTCAGTCGGTTAAACGTCCGACTTCAGCTCAGGTCACAATCTCGCGGTCCGCGAGTTCAAGCCCCGCCGCGTCAGGCTCTGGGCTGATGGCTCGGAGCCTGGAGCCTGTTTCCGATTCTGTGTCTCCCTCTCTCTCTGCCCCTCCCCCGTTCATGCTCTGTCTCTCTCTGTCCCAAAAATAAATAAACGTTAAAAAAAAATTAAAAAAAAAAAACACTTCATTGAGGGTTCAGGAGGAAAGAATCTACAACTTAAAATTTAATATTAGATAATCCCCCCTTTTTTTGACAGAAAGGAGGGAAAGAGGGACAAGGTAGAGGAAGAAGTAAGGAAAGGAATGTGAGAGGGATTGAGGGACAGGGAGAAGAAGGAAACACCCTCAACCATTTCTTGATGACCCTGCCTCTTTCCACGATTCTGGGCCTCACCTCTTCCCTTTCTCTCTTCTCCCTCTGAAATAAGAACCAATTCGTCCATTGTTCTTAAACAGCAATTCAGTTCTAACTCATCCTCATCCACAGACCCACTTACACGTAGCCAAACTCATCAAGTTGCTTAGTTCAATAAAAGGGTCTTTAACAGAAATATACTTCCCTTTGAAAGCAATTGTTGTTATACACAAATAGCATCTCCTCAAAATTTCATAGGAATTACACATTTTTAAGGAAATCCAATCCCTGAATCTCGTAATTTGTGTACAATACAATAAACATGGTGTTTTGCGTTTCCAAATTGACACAATACACTCCTCTATATCACTTGGTTTCAGCATTTCTCAAAATTTGACTTCTGATAGGTGTTTGAGATTCTGTGTCTCACACTCTAACACTTCATTAACTCATATCAAAACAATTAACATATTAGTAGGGGACTGGCAAGGGGACCCAGAATGGCAATCTGGATTCCTAAGGAAGACAAGAAGACTCAGAAAACAGTTCTTCTACATTACATTTACCAATTGCTATCTTTAGTCAAATCAATCAAAAACCATCGTTCATATTAACTTTGATATTCCACACAGAAAACTGACCTAGACAATCAAAATGCTGAAAAATACAACATAGCATCTTTATACCTGTATTTATGTGTGCTGCAAGATACACGTGGGATGGGTAATGAGCAGGGAACTGGGGGCTGGAGGAGAAGGAAACAATAATAAACGTCAATGTTTACTTGAAGGCTGTCCTTGTCCAATTGAGCTATAATTGGAGGAGTCAGCAAATTCTGGGAGGTGGTCTCATAATTCCAGCAGATGGCAGTACCGCATAACATGTCAAAACAAAACCAAACCAAACCAACAAAAAACTTCCGGAAGCTGTGGACCCTTTAAGATAGAAAACTTACAAAATGATTCCTTTTTACTTATTTAAGTTTTCATTTATTTAAGTAATCTCTACACTCAACGTGGGGCTTGAACTCATGACCCCAAGATCAAGAGTCACATGCTCTTCTGCTGAGCCAGCCAGGCTCCCCTAAATGGTTCCTATTCAGAGTTGAGAAGTGAACATCGAAGTATATAACCCCATTCCCTGAAAATTCCCGTTTTCAAATTAGAGATGCCAAATGCAACCCCAAACCCCAGCAATCCGCAAAGTCCCAGACACCATTATGGATCCCTTCATCAGAACATTTGTTAGTGTTAACTTAGTGCTGCATTGGCCTCGGATATCTATCTGCTAGAACCTCAAGGAGCCACATGAAGCAGCTGCCCCACATCCCTTACCCCTACTCCCAGCTTCTTACCTTAAAAAGAGTAGAGGCCGGGGCACCTGCGTGGCTCAGTTGGTTAAGCGTCCGACTTTGGCCCAGGTCATGATCTCATGGTTCACAGGTTAGAGCCCCACGTCGGGCTCTGTGCTGACAGCTCAGAGCCTGGAGCCTGCTTTGGATTCTGTGTCTCCCTCCCTCTCTGCCCCTCCCCTGCTCATGCTCTGTCTCTCAAAAATAAACATTTAAAAAAAAATTAAAAAAAAAAAAAGAGTAGAGGCCGATTCCAACCCATTCGGTCCTATACCTGAGTTGCTTGGACCAGCCTTAAATTTCTCCAGCCCTTAATGAATTCTTCCTCTTCTAACTCCTTTGCTTGCGGTGCCCTGAGCCTCAGGTCAGCATTTAACAACTTCATGGTGTTGTTCTCATGGTGATGGTTTCAATTTACCAATTAGGCAATTAACTTGAACTCATGGGGCTGTGTTCCGTGTATTTTCAATTCCCCACCAGAAAAACACAATATCAAATCCTGATGAGGCGCTTAATACATAGCTTAGTTGATTAAATTCCTCTCACCAATTCTTAAACATATTTGCCAGCACGCTAATTTTCAGTAACGTCCTATGAGTTAGAGGCCAGCCATAGGGACTGTGCAAAAGACTAATTGGAGACTTCTGCTCCTGGCCAAATACTGGTGTCATTTTCCAGTAAAGTAAAAGCGGCTTGTGTGGTGCCTGTTCCTGAAATCCCCTCTTCTCATGCATGAGGCACACGTGCTCCACCTTTTCCTAATGTCCCAGGGCTCCGTGTGGATTGCCCCAGCCCCGGGCCTTCCACTCAACTTGAACACAACCGAGCTTTCCAAGTAAGCCTGTCTGGGTTGAACACAATCACATCATTTTTACTTTCGGGCTTCAATCGAAAGGTTTAGTTATTTAATATACATCTACCAACCCTGCTCTTTGCCACCTTTATTTGCTTTCGCAAACCTGCCCCATGATACCCCGTGCTCTGGAGCTCTACTATTCATATGACACTTCTCACCGGTGTCTTACTGAGGCCAACCGAATGGGGAACATCTAACATGTCCTATCTGTTTTGGGTACAGGAGCAACTTCAAGCAAACCCAATCCTTCAATCAGCCCCATCCCTGCTGTGTTACAATTCTCTTGAACAGCTTCTTCATTCCTTCTTGCTTTCATCTGATTTTTTTTTCCCCATTCATTGACTCATTCACCAAGTATCTATTGAGTGCCTGCTACATTTTAGGCACTGGACTGACTGGTGAATAGTCAGTCGTTGTGATCCCCATCTTCAGAAAGCTTGTGGTTTTGTGGGGATGACATTTTATTTTATTTTTTATTTTTTATTTTTTTTTAGTTATTTAAACAAAACCTTATTTATTATGCCAGTCTCCAGCCAATCTTCTTGATGATTCTTCCCATCACAGTATAATTTTCAATTATCACATTTTCTTAAAGTCAACTGAAATTACAGTAATTAATGGAGATTAACTAAATTATATACCTTTTTGAACTATCCTAACAACTAGAAGATTACTGACAAATGACTCAGTGAAGATTTGAAAACTATCATAATATACCCATTGGAACTGGTTATTTTGAGAGATACATGATGGTAAAAAAGGAGAAGCAGAAATAATCAAATACATGGGGTATTCTCAAAATCGCTACACACATTATTGATGGGCACCAAACATTAACCTTCACTGAAATCTAGTGTTAGAAATTAGTCTATGGGTTATACATATATTTCACACAGAAATTCCATTAAGTCTGTCTGAGGAGATAACCCATGGGACCAGCAATAAATGGTTATGTGGTAGGGAGTGACTTTTAATGAAAGGTTAAATAAAATTGTACTGATGTTATTTTAAACTGATTGCTCAAGACAGTGAGTCCTTTGGAATGGTCCTTAGTTCAATTTGCTCTCTAATTCTGTTTTTGTTTGTTTGTTTGTTTGTCTTTATTTAATATTCAGTACCCCTTTATTTCCCTGATGGTAGTATTTTCCTATCCATCTACTTCTTATGGTCTGTGGGGATGACATTTTAAATGCACAAATGAGTATTAATTATAAACTCTATTCTTTAAAGGAAAAGAACAGTGTTATGAAAATGAGTAACGAGGGTGGTGATGGTGCGGATATGTAATTTAGATGGGGCAGTGGTTAAAGATGGGTTGTCTAGAAAGTGACATGTAAACTGTGGCCCAAAAGTTGAGAAGTGAGTACAGTGAAGGATCAACATGCGTGAAATGACCTAGGGCACCTGGAGAGCCGGGCCCTGCAGTAGAATGAGCAGCGAGAGTATAGTCCAACTTGGGGTCTGGAAGTTAGGCGGGAGCTACACCCCGCGCGACCTCGTAGGCCCTATTCCAGTGTGCGTACCCAGTGCTCACACCAGGCCTGTAACTTGTGATTCCAAAACAGGGTCTCCTCTCCCCTGTTGAATTTTGAAAACTAGAGTCAGATGTCCAAATTCTTCCACCTCTGCTTGGGCAGGGATCAGCAAATTTTAGACCCAGAGGCTTTCAGAGTCTGATGGAATCTCAGGTAACCACATGGCCCTTTCCCTCACTCGCATCTCCTTCCCCACCCTGAGCCACACCCAGACTCTGCTCAGGGCCAGTTGCAGAAACAAGTTATCTGGGAATAAGAATATGTCTTCAGCACGGCTAGCACTGGGGCCTCTCTTTTTCTCCCGTCATTGTGTTAGTGAGAGAACACCTAACTTGCCATCACAAGCGAAACAATTTTATGGGAAAACTAAAAGGGTTGCCTTTTTATTTTTTAATTTTTGTTTTTGAGAGAGAGAGAGAGAGAGTGCGTGCATGCCAGAGAGCACAAGAGGGGGAGGGGCAGACAGAGGGGGCAGAGGATTCAAAATTTTTTTTTTTAATGTTTATTTATTTTTGAGACAGAGAGAGAGCATGAACAGGGGAGGGGCAGAGAGAGAGGGAGACACAGAATCCGAAACAGGCTCCGGGCTCCAAGCTGTCAGCACAGAGTCCGATGCGGGGCTCGAACCCACGGACCACGAGATCATGACCCGGGCTGAAGTTGGACGCTCAACCGACTGAGCCACCCAGGAGAGGGGGCAGAGGATTCAAAGCAGGCTCTGCACTGACAACAGCAAGCCCGATGTGGGGCTTGAACTCAAGAACCAAGCTGAAGAAGTCAGAGTCTCAATAGACTGAGCTACCCAAGTGCCCCAAGGGTCATCTTCTAAAATGTTAATTTTAATACCTTTTAATGTCAACTAAATCTTAAGTGGGCCGTAAATTAATTCCTTATAAATAGGGGCACCTGAGGGGCTCAATCGGTTCAGCATCCAACTTCAACTCAGGTCAGATCTCACTGTTAGTGAGTTCGAGCCCCACATCAGAGTCACTGCTGTCAGCCTATCAGTGCAGAGCCCATTTTGGACCCTCTGTCCCCCTCTCTCTGCCCCTCACCTACTCGCACTCTCCCAAAAATAAATACATAAATGAATAAATAAATAAATAAACGTACGTATGTATGTATGTATATACATATAGTGCTTTTACTCCTGAAAGAGGTCGCTGACACTTAAAATAATTAAGAGTAATAATCATCACTTTTTTCCAGAATTCAAAAGCACTTTCACTTATATGATACTTCCTTAAACTTCAGGTGGATAGATCACGTGGGGGCTGGGGAAAGACAGAGGAAGAATTTTAACCTGTAATTTGGATGCCCAAAGTCCACAGAAAGAAAGCGGACCCAATCAGCTTTGTAATGACATGGTCCCTTAATAGGTGATACTAAACCACCCATGCCCTCTGCTTGCAGGAATAAATTATTCTTGCCAGGTTCAGTTATTCCTTGGCAGCTGAAGGAAGACATACCCTGTCAGCATGTTAATGTATTTCAAATAGGTTCATCAAGGGGGAGGGTGAAAGATAGATAATCGTAGGTGCTGTGTGGTAGTTATGTCGAGTTCATTTTACTGTTCTTTTTTTGTACGTTTGAAAAGTTCCATAATAAAATGTTTTGCTTTAAATGTCAGTCTTTTGATCATGATTTAGTATTTTCCCATTCCCCCCTACCAAATATTTCTCTGTGTTATGGGACAAAATCCCAGTCGTCTCTCACTAGTAGCTGCTCTGGAAACAGGTATAAAAATCTGTTGTTTGGTTTAGAAAAAAAAAATAAAGGCTCGAACTTTGAAGTATGGGAAGAGAAACTCAGATATCTACCTTGATGTTTCATACTATCTCAGCTCAGTAAACAATTTCAGAATTAGACCCATCGAGACGAGGAAGGTGAGTGCCAGATAGACATTACCATCTTCGTCATCAAGGGGCAATGGTGCAGGCACTTAAGAAAGAATTCAACTGTTGACTGAGAAAGCATGACTCTGGTAATGCAGAAGGTGGAACTCTCTTTTGGGACAAAGTATGTTTCCCAACCTTCTCCTTCTCCCTGTTACACACACGTAAATGCTCCCCAAGAGAGGCCTGGATCAATAGACAGCAAATTAAGCCACTTAGCCTGGAAGTAGTGGTCTCGCTAGAACCAGATTCTTGGGAAAACTCTTGGAAATTTCCATTCTAGAATCTTCCTACCTATACGAATTGGTAGATTGAAGCATAATCCAAAGGTTTTTTTTTAAATTTTTCTCGAGGGAGGGCCTGTTTCCAAATGGCTTTTCAACACACATAAGATAACCCAGATAGGCACAAGGGGAAGGAGGCAGGGTCCAGCATCAGATAGATTCCTGGCTTTACCGGATTTCCCTGGAGGCAATGGAAGTGCAGTGGCCACATGATACCCCAGTTTCCACGTCTATCAAGTGGTGATAATAGAGGTTATGGGGATTAGATAATACAATGCATAGGAAGTGCTTAGCACAGTAGCTAATACATTGAAAACACTTGGGGCGCCTGGGTGGCTCAGTCGGTTAAGCGGCCGACTTCGGCTCAGGTCATGATCTTGCGGTCCGTGAGTTCGAGCCCCGCGTCAGGCTCTGTGCGGACATCTCAGAGCCTGGAGCCTGTTTCAGATTCTGTGTCTCCCTCTCTCTCTGCCCCTCCCCCGTTCATGCTCTGTCTCCCTCTGTCTCAAAAATAAATAAACGTAATAAAAAAAAAAGAAAACACTCAATAAATGGGTTTGGCTTTTGTAAATTATTTGATTGTTTACCACATCTTTATATGCCAGCTACATTTTAGCATAATCCACACAAGCTCACTCGCCATTCAATCCAAACCCCTTGTACGGGGAAAAATGTGTTTCCAAACACAAATATAAATTCATTTTATTACGCTTTTGAAGTAAGAAAATATGAGCATAAATATCTGATCTACTAGTAAAATCACAATCTGAAAAAAAAAAAAAAAAGGCCCAATGGTACAGTGTATCGATAGAAGTTAGCTTCTTTGCTTTTCTACTCAAAGTAGAGCTCACAGTGATATGAAGAAATATTTAAGATGCAGAATCATCCTACCACAATTTTGTACTTGATTCCACAAAACACATCATTCCTATGAATCTCTCCCTTTTGGAAAAAACAGTATAGGCACATGGAACCTTAACAGTAAAATTTTGTGGAGATACAATGGTGGAGTCTAAGATCTACATTTTCCTTGCTGGTTTTCTAAAATTGCGCTCCAAATGGGCAAGTAAAATACAAATTTATGCATGTGTAGAAAGTAAAAATATCCCAAATACTTTAAACAAATTTTTTAAAGCTCTGGTTTCTATACTCATTTTTCAGGAACACTTGTCATACTTCAGAGAAATCATATTGCAGAACTGGAGAAAGAAAATTTTACTCTGGCCGCTAGGAAAAAATATGTCTAGGAATATTTAGAACTATTTATATTTCAAAAAATCTTTAGGCTTGAAGATTCAAGAAATGATATCTAGTATAAAGTGCTATTCCAAACACACATAAGTTCATCATAACTTTGACTTTTTACAGATATTTTCCAAGTATTATTTGTAGATTGCAAATGATCTAGTAAGTGGGTTCAAAACTTAATTCTTGAGCTAAGTAAAAAGATAACAGGCGACATTCAAATTTATCTTTGGAAAGCAGCAGTGAAATATGAGTTTTCTTCCATTAAATCAAGTCAGTATTTCATTCTGAAAGCAATGTATTAATATGCAATTTTATGAAATAATCCAGTTATAGGCCAAGACTCTTGGTGAACACGCTTCGTCAACCTAGGATCCTCCTCAGTGCTGACCAGGCATTTGTGAGACCGCCTGAGGGACAATGGATTAAATGGCCTTTAGGGTAAAAATATTTCTTTGAGGTTCAGATTTAAAATTTCTCTATAATTAAGATCCTTTTTCAATTGTGTAATTTTCTCCTAATTTACGGGTATGACACGATTTGGCGATTCAGGGCTATCACTCTGTGGATTTAAAAGTGGTTGGAGACAAGCTGGAGGCTCTGGCCTTTCTCTTCTCTTTGATACCCTCCCTCTGAAGAGTCAGAAATTGTCCCAAACTATAGGAAAATAGAGTACTTGAGAATGAGTAAACTATTCTAATCCAAGGAGTGAAGGTATGTGAAAGAGTTCTATGAACTGTAAAATACCACACCTCTAGCCTTCTTCACCTTCTCCTCCCTCTCGCCTGAACAAAGCTCTAATTAATGAGAGGGCTAGGATGCTGAGGTTAACCCCTGACGCCTTCTCATTCATCTGGAGAGGCCCATGAAGTTTCGAACGATTATCCATCAAGAGATAAAGGGCAGTGGACATTGGAACAAGAATTAACACAGGCAGAAAGGAATCTCACCTCTGGAATATCTCTAGAACAATCTTTTTCAGGCAAACCTCCCTTTTGGGTAATGATGAACCTAAATGTCTGGTCTGAAAAGAAAACTCCCATCAGACACCTGCTGATTTGAGAATTCAATTCCTGCCCAGTTGGAATACTGCCAACATTTTTCAGTTCCTAAAAGGAATGTGTGCGCAAGTTCAATAAAAGCTTTGTTTCTAAAGACATATTGGTGTTAACATTTCAGGTGAGACTGAGGAATCACCCTTGTGACTTAGCGTATTCTGCTAAACTCAGTATTATATGTGATAGGAACAGAGGTGAGGGCCGGGTCAGAGATGAGGGGCTCAGTCTTAGGAAGAAGGCTTTCAGTGGAGAGGTGAAGATGCCAACCCTTTCTCACAGTGGAGATTCTCATCAGGGCTTTAAACAGAGTCGTTGAAGAATACTTTAGATTCTTCAAAAGGCAATGATTCATACAGACCCCTTTCTCCAAAAAAGCATAAAGTAAGCTCACCTACACGTCATTGTTTCTCTTTACCTTCTGACTGAGGAAGATGGAGGGCCAGAGAGTTGGAGACAAAGCTTCCCAGTGTCATCTTCTTTGGTCATGCCTTGAAATTACCCCCAATTACCACTAACTGCCTCAGCTATGTCCTAACATTCTCCACGGAGTGATGCTCATTGCCTGAAAGATGTGAGTTCAATTGTGAGTACAAATCCCAAATGAGGAAACTCTGAGCCAGTCCAACGTGCTTTGTTATTTGCTATTTTCCCCTATAAACGCGTTAATGAAACAACAATAATAATTTCCTCGGACAGCAGTGCTTCTGCCAAAATAAAATGCTTCAGAGACACACACGGTCTGGTGGTCCCACCTCTCTCAGCCCTGAAGATTCCCAGGCTCCGGGCCACTGGTCATGTGGGGTTGTAACCAGACACTGCGACAGCGACAGATTCCTCATCTTTGTGATCTAACTCTTTTGCTACAGAGTAAGCCACCGATCCATTGGTCCATAGCTGCAGCTTCGGATCAGACTCTTTGGCCAGGAACTGCAGCTGGGTTTTTTTCATCTTCTTTACAAGTCTAGCAAAGCCAAGCAACACAGAACTAAATATCATTGAGAATCCACAGAGCAGAAAGGCTGCAGTGTAGCTGCCCGTCGTATCCACAAGCCATCCTGTAATAAGCAACAGCGAAATTACATTGTGGAGTTGACAATTCAATTATTTACCTACTCTCAAATCTAATCATTTCTTTTTTTTTTTTTTTTTTATGTTTAATTTTGAGAAAGAGCGAGAGGGAGAGACAGAGTGTGAGCAGGGGAGGGCAGAGAGAGAGAGGGAGACAGAATCCGAAGCAGGCTACAGGCTCTGAGCTGTCGGCACAGAGCCTGACACAGGGCTCGAACCCACGAACTGTGAGATCATGACCTGGGCCGAAGTTGGACACTTAACCAGCTGAGCCACCCAGGTGCCCCAAATCTAATCATTTCTAAGGATAAGAATAACAGATTGCTAGCACCACCATTATAATTTTAACATGAGAAGCAGATCTAAAAATATGGTGCAGCAACTGAAAATGCATTCTGTTTTCTAGGAAAAGTTCTTAAATGGATTGTCATCGCTAGATAAAGTGCTTGGAAGAGTGTCCCATTCTTAGTAATCGCACAATAAATATTGTCATTAATCCTAGAAAATATGGTAGAAAAGATAAAAATAGCATCAAATTATTGATGTTGGGATCACTTATCTCTCGTGTTAAGAGAATATAATTGTACCAAATGCTGGTAGTATTCCCTACACCCACATACTGTCTATCTTGAGTGACATTAACATGCTCCTGGATATAGAAGAATCCAAATTTTCGGCTGGACCCAGTCATTGTACCCCATACAGTGAAATTCAGAACTTGGGGCCATCTTAGATGCGGCCAACGCAAACTTCACAAGATATCATTCTGCAATCATGGCTTTTTTTTTTCTTCTTTTCTTTGGCTCCTTTTGCAACAGATTAATCCCAATATCAATTCCCGCTCTAAATTTTGAGGAGAACCAGGGCATATGATATGCAAAATATGGGCCACAATGATCAGAGAATCGATGGGATCAAATTAGACCTTGGCAGACAATTATTTTATGATTAAAGTTTTTTAAAAACTCCTCTAAACTTCTATGCCAAGAAAATCCTCTGGAAAAGTATATGATTTTTCCTTTCACCCACTTCATTAGTCAAAAACAGTATGCAGAAATTGTTACAAGCCCCACAAAGTTTCCTGTAATCCAAACTACTCTTGAATATTTTAGTTATCCTGTGATTTGCTTATGCATTTCTGTAGCAGCAAACAAAAGAGACTGAGTAGAGAGTTGTCATTTTAACGGTAATTAAATAAGAGAAGTATTATGGTAAGAACTTACACCCTACTCCTCCAATGCCTGGCAACGAGAATGTCTAATTTGCCAAATGAAGGCCATGGATCAAAAAAAAGGATCCAGAAATCCAAATTTCATTTATGCACTATGACTCTTTAACTGAATTACACTGCTCCCTCCAAGGTTGGTAAACACAAAAATTGGCTACCAAGGGAGGATGGGGGGACCTTTTGGGGGCAGTTTCCAAAAAATGAAGCACTAAAAAGATGGTCCTATATCACAGAATTTAAACTGACCAGGAAATTTTTTTAATGTTTATTTAGTTGAGAGAGAGAGAGAGAGAGAGAGAGAGAGAGAGAGAATAAGCAGGGGAAGGGCAGAGACAGAGGGAGATATAGAATCTGAAGCAGGCTCCAGACTCCGAGATGTTGGCACAGAGCCCAATGCAGGGCTCGAACCCACGAACCATGAGATCATGACCTGAGCTGAAGTCGGAGGCTTAACTGACTGAGCCACCAAGGCACCCCTGACCAGGAATTTTTATCTGCAGCTGTGAAACAGCCACAGTTTCCCCTAGTTGGCTGCTTTAGCAATGGCTGGGTTCGGAAATCATTCTATAGTTTCACTATATGCTAACTAATTTGGATGTAAATTTTAAAAAATAAAAAATAAAAATAAAATAAAAATACTATCCGTAGTCTCTTAAGAATATAGGGCCCCTTTGGCTCCTTTGGCTGGCACTCAAGACCCTCCGCTATGACACCCGCTTACCATTTCAGCCTCACTGCCCACTCTCCCCAAGTGGAATCCTGTACTCCCTCCAGACTTCCCTCTGAATGTGCCTGACTTATTTATAAGCCTGAACAGCTGCTCCATTCCATCGCTCCCATCATTAGTGTGGAATGGAATCAAGACCCTAATTTTGGACTTTTTCTTTCCAAGTAGGCTAAAGTCTCCACTTGGCTGGAAGAAAACGATAAAACAAGGATACAAGTGAGACCAAGATACCTCGGTGGCTCTTGAATCCCTTTCTCTTTCGCTCTTCCCAACTTAACTTCCAGTCCCCATTGTCTGTGTGTGAGTTGACAGTTTTCACATCAGTATGACAAACAGAAGAAGTGTCTGGGGGGATCTCTCTGGAAACTTACCTGCGATGGGTGGGCTCACCAAGTACGGCACTGCATGAAGGAAGTACACCACACCGAGGGCTGATGACAAAGACGTGGTCCCTACTATTTCTGCAGTCACTACTGGGATCAGAGTCACGTAGGCACCATCAAAGTAGCCAAAGGTACAAGAGAAAGGCACGAGCAGGGGAAGACTCTGGAGCATTGGGAGGCAGAGATAGCAAAGCCCATCCAGTCCCACAGCAAAGAGGTAGCAGACATACCGGTAATTCTTCAGGCACCTGTGGATTTGAAGACCAAGAATGAGTGCAGAATGCACAGCTTCTATCAAAGAGCTTTGGAACTATGGTCATGCAGCAATAAGCACTGCAGTTATTTATAGGCTTCCCGTTATCCATGTCGTCTTTCTTTTGGTATAGGAAAACACAAGACTTCATCTTCCCAGGAAACATGGTGTGGCACAAAATATGCTCTAAAACTAGAAAGGCGGAAGTCTGAATCCAGTTCTGTCACCTACGAACTGCTTAACTCTAATCTCCATTTCTTTAAGCTGTATAATGGGAAGGTTACCTATCCCATACGGTCACCCTACGGATAGTTGTAAAATAACAAGTCGAGTGTCAGGTGACTATTTTCTAGCCGTCTACCATATTAGATGCTTTCAGGTACGTCACCCATTGGTGTCTGCTACGTCATATGTGGTCAATAACCCAAGTTACACAAGGGAGAAGCTAGAATATGAAGACATTAAAATGACTGGCCAGAGATGATGTCAGTCTTGTACCAGGACTAAGTGTTATTTTCAAGGCCTCCCCAGTGGTACTTCTGTTACCTTTTCCCCCTATAGCTCCAAACTCATCATTGATACCAATTATTTCAAAGACTCGGTACAGTATCAGCCCCGGCCATTTATGCTTTACAAATGTTTTTCAACCCGCAGTCTCATTTGAGCCTCACAAAATGCTAAGAGGTCAACAGAAAAATATTGCACTCGCCTATTTTACAGATGAAGACCCTTGAAGATCTGAGGGTCACTAATTTTCCCTAGGTCACAGAGATAGTAAGGGGCAGAGCCAGCAGAAGAACTTAGGTCTGGTATAGCCCCTGAGCAGAGATGCCTCTATCAAACCTACACTGGGGCTGCTTCTTGTGGTGTTAGTGGTCAAGATAGAGACCCCAACTCTTCCCGCTTTTCCTTAACCATTAAATTTGGAATTAACTTTAAATATTATACTCATAGCACTGGAGAATGGCTGTTGGACACTGAGTAAGTACCGAAGACATAATATGTGAGAAGCCACATGATGATTGCTCTCCCAGGTCACAGCTCGAGTGTGAAGAGAATCTGAGTATCTCACTCTTCTTCAATCCAAGCAGTAAGCATTAGCTTAAGAAACTACCTAGTAGATTTGTTATAACTTGGGTTTCTAAGCCTAAAACCATACTGAAAGTGTTTGCTATCCGCATGGTCAAACACAAACGTGTGGCTATAAATAATGTGTTAGTTTTGCACCTAATCTCCCTGCCTGGACTCAATTCTGTTCCTCTCTCCATTTCCAGCCAGCCTCTGTGTTTTTTGTTTGTTTGCTTGTTTTGTTTTGTTCTGTCTTTAAACTAAAACCACAACACCCAGCCTGAGCACTGACTTGACTTCGGATGGAATGAAATGTGTCACCAGAACTTGTGGTTACCACAGGTTTCTGCAATTTAGACATACCCATCATCCTGAACCGTCTAGAACAGAGGTTGGCAAACTATGGCCAAATCTAGATCACCACCTGTTTTTGCACTGTCTGTGAACTAAGAAGCGTTTTCTATTTTTGAGTGGTTGGAACAAAAAAATCAAAAGAACAATACTATTTCAACGTGTGAAAATCATCTGGGAAATTAAAATTTCAGTATCCATAGTAAAGTCCTACTGGAACATAGCCACTCTCATTTCTTCACATATTGTCTATAGTTGTTTTGTGCTACAACAGCAGAACTGAATACTTGTGATCCCATGACCCACGGAGCCAAAAACGTTTACTATCTACCTCTTTACGGGAAAAGGTTTCCAACCTCTACCTAGAAGAACCAGCAGGGGGGTTGCCCTCAGATACTGAAAACTCATTGACGTCACTCAGATGTAGGTTTTGTACAGGGTAAGGGGATGAGGGGGATCTCAAAGCTGGGAGTCCCCTGGTAGGGGGCCGACTGCGGTTTCACGGATTTTACCTTCTGTCAGTTAGCCATCCAAATGTGATATTGCCAATAATGTCAATCACCCCGAGTATGGACATAAGGAAAGCAGCTTGCTGGTGACTCACTCCGACACTCAGAGCATAAGGTACCAAGTACACAAAGAGAGGGCTGCAGCCGTAAGCCATAAACAGAACAGAGATGGCTAACACAACGAAGTCTGACATCAGTAAAAAACTGTATTCCTGCTGCAAAGAGCAACAGAGGCAGGTCTGCACCCATTTTTTAGTCAAAGTTGCACAGGGAGACACTCGCTTAAAGTCTTGTTTCTGAGTTCTACAGATGTGGTCCTGCTCTGGAGTTGTATGGTCCTCCTTCAGAGTAATAGGCCGCATCAGGGCGCCGCAAACACAGAGATTCAAAACGAAGCCCCCAAGAATGAGTAACGCTCCCCGCCAGGAAAACTGTTCAATAAGGAGTTGAACCACCGGAGCCAGTATGAAGGTGCCAATGCCACTTCCTGACATAGCGATCCCGTAAGCAAGGGCCTTCCGTCTGCTGAAATATTTGCCAACCATGGCAATAGCCGGAGAGTAACAAAGTGCAAATCCGAGACCTAAGGATGAAGAGAAGTATATGAGTTCTGGTATACCGTGAGCAGCCGATGAAACAAAATATTTCATAATAAACTTAATTGGATTAAAGAGAATCTGGCCTTCTGTCAAACCCTTTTAAAACTATTTTCTACGCGAGCTGAAGAGGAGTCTCCCTGACCAGTCATTCACAGTTTGGGAAGTATAGTGTGTGTGGATGGATGGATGGATGGATGGATAGATATCTACAGATATCTATATCTATTTTTTTTTAATTTTTTTTTTAACGTTTATTTTTGAGACAGAGAGAGACAGAGCATGAACGGGGGAGGGTCAGAGAGAGGGAGACACAGAATCTGAAACGGGCTCCAGGCTCTGAGCTGTCAGCACAGAGCCCGACGCGGGGCTTGAACTCACGGACCGCGAGATCATGACCTGAGCCGAAGTCGGCCGCTTAACCGACTGAGCCACCCAGGCGCCCCGTACAGATATCTATATCTATATCTGCCATATTTTTTTAAGGTTTGCTTCCAAAGAAGAAAGTCATATATATAGATATAGATATAGATAGATATATGAAATGAAATCTATTTTAATATATGAAATATTAAAATGAAAGGAAGAGCTTAAAAAATCATTACACGAACTGAATTTGAATTAACTAGAAAATGAAGATAATGCTGACCCAAGAAACTTATTCTCCCCACCCAATACCTCTTTTTATCTTAAATTATCCAGAGGATTACTTCAACTCTTCACTGCCTATGAAAACACAACTCTGATCATCTGGACCACTCATGGAATTTGGGTTTAAATAGCATATATGACCCCATGAAAGTTCCAGAATAATTTCACATAATGGGGAGACTTCATGCCAACTTTGTGTATGAACACAGCATGTACACATAGTAACCTGAACATATTCCTTAAAGTCAGCAGAAAGCCTTTTAAGGATTTTCAGCTTCTATTCCTTTTAAGTCAAGAAAATCTGAAGAGTGTAAAACCTTGAACTCATGGCATCTAAATGGAAAAACAGAACCACCTTCGGCTCCTATTCCCATCTGCAGTGCTGGGTGACCAATGATCCAGATTTGCCTGGACCGATGGGTTTCTGGGATACGAGATGTTCAGTGCTAAGACCAGGGCACTCCTTGGTAAACTGGGATGACTGGACACCTAGCGGTTGGGATTTTTGGGTTACATGGAACAGATACCTTTTTTTTTTTTAAGCTGACAGAGCCAGATTTATAAAATCACTATGAGATTATGTCCTTCATTGACCAGATCATGCTACCCCTACGGCCCAGACTGAGTTAGTGCTATTCCACATTCCTTTGAGTGATGGGGCAAAATGCCACTCCAGTGCCACCGAGTGACCCCACCTTGATGCTATGCAGTGCCCTTAGGTATGATTTATGGGATGCACATAGATTACTTCTCTTCTTGCAGGGTCCGTCATAATTCTCTAAAGCATAATTCCATCACATTGAGAGAGAATGCATAATGTAAAAACCTTCACAATAAGGGGCTTTCTTTTTTAAATTGTAAACCCCCATTTATTGGATGATGCTCCTCACTCACTATAAAGCAGGGGCAACTCAGGTCGAGCGCAGATAGTGTTTTGGAGTCTCGGCAAAGATGTTGGGAGAATGATGACCGCTGAAAATTCACGGTGCCCTGACTAACATCTCATTGCTTCTGAGTACAGAATCTCAGCCATCCACTGCTACCAGAGGGGAAGCCGGAAATCACTTCTATCATGTGGCTGAATTGGAGGAGTGATACATTTTCATTCCAGGAGTGCAATCAATTGCATTTCCAGCTCTTTTAACTGCTAGGTAGGTAGACATAAGCTAAGTCAACTAAATTATGCAACTATGGGGCACCCAGGTGGCTCAGTTGGGCGTCTGACTTCGGCTCAGGTCATGATCTCACGGCTTGTGGGTTCGAGCCCCGGCTCTGCACTAACAGTTCAGAGCCCGGAGCCTGCTTTGGATTCTGCGTCTCCCTCTCTCTCTGCCCCTCCCCTGCTCATGCTCTCTCTCTCTCTCCTTCAGAAATAAATAAACATGAAAAAAATTTTACGTTACGCATCTAACAAGATGACTACTTTACGGAAGACAGTTCTGTTGATGTGCCTGACAACACCTGAAGGGGGTGGGGAGACAAGCGGTACAAAGAGCCCTTACCTGTGAGAACTCCCAGAGTGAGGTAGAGATGCTTCAGACTGGTGGCAAATGAGCCCAGGATGAGACCAGTCGACGCAAGCAAGCCACCCAGCATGATTCCCACTTGACAGGATAAATGGTTACTGACGACACTCCCAAGTGGAGCTTCAAAAACAATAATAAATAGGTTCAGCAGAGAGGCCTTGAGGGCACTGTGGAAAGGCTGTGGTGTTGCGTTGACAGAACAGAGAATGGTTGATCTTTACGGCATCGAGCCCGTCTCGCTCATTCCACATATTTGGAAACTGAGGAGAGAGGAAATGACTTGTCTATGGTCACACGGAGAACAAGTAGCAAAGCTGGAATTAGGATCGGTTCCGCTGAGTTGCATTTCCGTGCGCCCTCCGCTTCTCCATTCTATTATAGTCATAATTCCAGGGCTCGGGGTGCTTTTAAAATAGCGAATCAGCTCCTTATTTAAATTACATGCCACTTACACAGGGATGTGGCTTGTATGTTTCACATAGTATTCATCATGCATCATTAGCAATAATTATCACAGTTAACTAGTAGGGAAGGAAAGTGGCAACACTGTGTGGCCAGTAGTGTTATGCAGGAAAAGGCCAAGGAAAAAGACCATTCCACAATCTGGTACTGTTTTCGGGCTTTAGGAAACCCTGTGGATGAGAAATCAAAACCCAGAAAATCTAGGAAAATGCCTCACATCCGTAGCGACATTTGGGTTGGCCTCACTCTATTTGTGGTTTAACAATGTGTTATAATTGTGCCAGCTTTCAGGTTTATAGAATATTAATTAAGCTGGAATAGACCAAGGAGAAATTGAAGTTCAGGGGACTATGACATGTCCAAGATCACCAACAACTATAGCTCAGGGCACCTGACACCAAGTTCAGGGTTATTTCACCCTGTTACTCTGTCTCCTTGGGCCTCCCAGACTGATGGCAGAGGAGACATGGGGAAAGCATGAGAATTCTTTCTATGGAACAACTCATGCTGAGCAGTATTCCTAGTACGAAGATCAGAAGAGCAAGTTCTTCGGGTATCTGTGGAGTATAATTTTGTATTGGTCAGGTTGAAACTGGGGCCCGACTCAAATGTACGTGACAGAACCAGCCGTCAGCCTGATGTCTCCTGCCTAGTTAAAACAGTGGCTGTGTGTCTATATAATCTCTGGAGAACAGGAAAGAGCAAAACTCCCGAGAATATATCTAATTCTCCAGGCTGCTGACGCTATGGCTATTGGAAAGTGACAAAACTTACACTAAACTCAATGAAAAGTGCCCCCAGTGGGTGTCTGCAGCCTCTTCTCCATCTCCTGACCTCAACTAATGTTGCCAGGTGAGCAACATGGAAACTGGTACATGGACACTGGATCCAACAGGCCTCAAGTCCTTGCATGGCCTCCAGTCCTTGAATTTTAAAATGCTGCATCTAATACGACCCAGCTTTATCACACAGTCACTGTGATCCTGTCGGTCACCGAAGGCCATTTAGTCCTCTTCTGGGGATTATAAATATTCTCCAAAAGATAACAGTGAGGGAAATGAGTCACCTGTGTCATCTGAGAAAGATAAACATGGCTCACTTGGCATGGTCATACAAAGGCTGTGACTAATAACATGACCCTGAAAACCAAGTGATAGTCTTCCTGATTAAAAAAACAAACAAAACAAACAAACAAGAAAACAGGGTAGAAAACCCAAAGATATTATTTTCTGATCCCTTAAGACCTTCCAGGGTTATCAGTAGACAGAGTCAACTTAGCCTTCTCATGAAACCTGCTCTTCGTCCTAGAACTGCTCTCAAATTCCTCCCAACAAAGGAAATACATTTCAGCACAATTCAACTGATTCCTGAGTGTGTCCTTTTTTTTTTTTCTAAAAATAAGTATGAATCAGTACCTAGAGTGGAATCAGTTGATGTTATTTATAAGTTATTAAATAATATGGGATTTCCTTTTTGCCACAAGACATGGCCTGAAGAGATAATAGCGGTTTTTTTTTTTTTAATACTAAGGATTCATTTAAATGAAATGATTAAATGGGTCTAGACTGCAAATAGATCATTCCAACTTGTCCCAATCTCAGAAACTCTCTCAGACATTCATTTAAGAACTTTGGTTTAAAACGTTCGAAAAGAAAAATCCCAAGACTAGCGTTCCTCTACGACATAGATGGATTGAGAGATTCCATGGATTTTGAGATGACTCTATATGCCCTCTGTAGTCCCCTTGGGGTTTCCTGAATGAAATTATAGTGACGGTGAACGTGCTGATCACATGACTGTATCATCCTATCCTTCCCTCATACTTCTCTAAGAATGAAGGTTTACGCATGAAAAACAAAATCCATGAGCCACATTTTGAACCTCTGGGAAGGGAACAGAATAAGAACAAGATTTCGTTGGCATTTGCTTAAGGAGATCATATAGGAATGGCTCATAGTGCGATCCAGTGACCGTTTTCATGACTGGAGAATGAGGGACCATAGCATTTAGCAAAGAGAGGTCAAGCATATACTGTATGGTTAACTGTTTCCCAAATCAGGAGGAGTCCTGCGAGGTCCAGCACCCTATCTCTATATGGGAGCACCAAATAGTATGTCTTTTTGAGAGTGTTAATTAACCACCTGTTCTATCTGCCCTGTGAAGACCATTAATTCCAAGGGCAGGTCTGGTTGGGTTTGGCTGAAGGTAGGATCGGTCTTTTCTTTTTATATAGTCTTAGCCAACTTTTAGCAAAGCCCTTCTATTCATAAAAAGCTGGTAAACAGAAGCAGTGGAAGGCCAGTGTCACGTACAGTTCAAGAGTAACCAATAATTGTCTAGCCCTGGTGATACTCACCACAGAGCATGGTCACACAGTCTACAATGGAATGGATCCAAGCTGTTTGTGCATAATCCTGAGTGAAGTATGTCTGGAACTCCACAAAAAAAATGGAAATACATCTGAAAAATACAGTGCAAGAATTTTATACAAAAAAAAAAAAAAAAAAGAATAAGCATGGATCAAAACCACAGCTTCAAATTCTGGTTCAGCTGTTCAAATTCTGGTTCAGCTGGTTTAATTGGTTTTCAGTGGTACATTGCTGGGCCATAGTAAGTAGGAAGTCAGAATGGCCCAACGGCCACAGAGCCACTCTAAAGGATGAGAAGGAATGTTCATCCATGAGAAAGGCTGCTGAAGCCAAGTGGATATGAGGATCACCGCTGTAGGGAAGGTTTTATGGGAAATATGGCAGGTCAAAAATATGGGTTCTTGGGGCGCCTGGGTGGCGCAGTCGGTTAAGCGTCCGACTTCAGCCAGGTCACGATCTCTCGGTCCGTGAGTTCGAGCCCCGCGTCAGGCTCTGGGCTGATGGCTCGGAGGCTGGAGCCTGTTTCCGATTCTGTGTCTCCCTCTCTCTCTGCCCCTCCCCCGTTCATGCTCTGTCTCTCTCTGTCCCAAAAATAAATAAAAAATGTTGAAAAAAAAAAAAATATGGGTTCTTTCTTATCTTCATATTTCACCAACATCTGTGACTTCTAAGAGGTTGTTTCACAAGTTACAATTTGACAATTAAGAATTATACATCTCTCAGGGTGCCTGGGTGGCTCAGCCAGTTAAGCATTCCACTCTTGATTTTGGCTCAGGTCACGATCTCACAATTCATGGGATCGGGCCCCATGTCGGGGCTTGGGATTCTTTCTGCCCATCCTCTGCTCTCTCTCTTTCTCTCTCTCTCAATAAAAGGAGTTCTACATCTCCTCTCCCAGCAATTTCAGTTCTAGGTTTTAACAAAAGGTAATAATCAAATGATGATAATAATAGTAATAATAGATACACATAAAAGGATATATTTTAGAGAACTATTTATAAAGGCCAAATATTGTAACCAACCTATTTGCCCATCAATAAGGGACTGGCTAAGTAAATTTTGACATCAATAAAATGAAATATTTTTAGGTGTTAAAAATGATGATTTGGTATATATTTATTGATTTGGGAAAAAATTCACAATACAATGTTAAGTAAAACAAAGTAGTTTACAAAGTAAAGGCTTATTTTGATAAAATCATAGTTCATATAAATACAGAAAAAACCAAAAAAGTACCCAGTCATTATATGTGAATGGTGAAATTATAAATAATCACGAGAGAGAGAGAGAGACAGACAGACAGACATACAGAGACAGAGAAACTTTACACTGAAAAATTGTTAATTACTCAGGAAAAAATGATGTAAGTGATTTTAGAACAATGATTTGTATCACTGTGCAAGTTGGAATGAATGTCATACAGATTAGCAAGTTTCCCAATTCAGGGCAGGAGCTTTTAGTACTCGATTACAGCCAGGGAAGGATCAGGTCTTGGTGAGGATGAGATAGGAGGTCGTCTCTCTGGATAGGGCTACCGTCTAACCCATCATGCTTCAGCAGCCCGCAGTAACCTGTTATTTCTCTCCCCAGCCCTTTCCAGTTGCTGCTAGATGTGAAGGCGGGTGATGGAGAAAAAAGAAGAAGGAGGAGAATCAGGTAGAACCAGGACAACTGTGTTAGGCAGGGCCAGCTTTCCCAGCGTGCATCCTCTGCAATCGCACAGAATCTGGCACTCAGAAGCATAGAATTTCAGCTGTCACGGTCTTAAAATTTCTAACACGTTCATCTCTGAATTCATGTTTTGTACGTAAAGTCCAAAGGAACGACAGGGCATGCACGCGAGCAGAGGAGATACACGCACCACGTGTTTGCGACTCTCCGCCTTCCCATGGACACGTGTGGTATTAGACACGCAAACTCTGGTAGACTCACAATGTGTGGGAGTTGGGTTAGACTCAGAGTGTGTGCAAGTTATGTTACATGGACAACTGAGTAAGCATGGGGGTAGGGGGAGGAAGGCTCTCACTCCTGAGAGAGGCCATGCTTTCCTTTCAAATCAGAACTTGTTTCAAATGCAGAAAGCAAGCAACAGTGTTTTAGGAAACACAAAGCACTGAGGATTCCCGTATCCTTTCCGACTCAGGTTATGTCTCTGTATTTTACTAGCCAACCACTTACGCTGAAAATCATGACGTGGAGGAAAAAAGAAAGGTAGGGCTACCCACCGTTCCTTTCCCCTTCCTGCTCTGTCTTCCCTTATTCATCAGGAAGTGGAAGATAGAGAATGTTGACAGAAAGTGAGTGCATCAAGAAACGAAGAGAAAACGGTAGGGGTTGTTTTGTTTTGTTTTGTTTTGTTTTTTGGTGCAGGGTTTCCCCTGTTCTGGTGAAAATGAAATACATACACGTGCCTGAGCTCCAGTGATTCCGCATATGAGTTCAACGCTCACGTTTGTGTTCAGAACTGGGATTGCGGGATGTAAAGATGAATGGTAAACTCATGCTAGTAAGAACACTGAAGAGCAAATTAAAAACTCCATGAAGGGGCACCTGGAGGCGCTCAGGTGGTTAAGCATCCGACTCTTGATTTCAGCTCAGGTCATGACCTCACTGTGTGAGTCTGTGAGATAGAGACCCACCTCGGGCTCTGCACTCACAGCGCAGAGAGCGCTTGGGATTCTCTCTCTCCCTCTCTCTTTGCCCCTTGCCCGTGTGTGCACATGCATGCTCTCTCCCTCTCTCTCTCTCTCAAAATAAATAAATAAACTTAAAAGAGAATAACAATTTCATAGACATCGCCTCATTATCAAAATAGTTAAGTTATCGTTAGCCTGGGTTTCTCAACCCAAGTACTACTGACATTTTGGCCATCATCTTTAACAAAGACAACTCTTGGTTTTAGGGGTTGTCCTGGGTATCATACAGTGTTTGGTGGCATCCCTGGCCTCCACCCCCCCAAATGTCTCCAAACATTGCCCACTGTTCCCTGGAGGTCAAAATCAGCCTGGTTGAGAACCACTGATCTAATCTATGGTCAGGTTTTATTCTACCTTATACATAGCTCTCAAATGCCTCCACAGCTCTCCATTCCCCTTATCATTCATAATTCATGCCCATACTTCTCTCCTGGACTGCAGCCCAAACCTTCCTAACTCATCTCCCTGAATTCACACTTGGCTGCCTTCTGTACATTTTATATGCAATGGTCAGTGACCTTACTAGAACACAAAAGAGATCCTGACGCTTCAAACTCTTTAACATGACTTCTGAGACCCCGCAGGAGTTGACCCTTCTCAGTGTTTCCCCTAACCTACACCATGCATTCCTCATTTCAGCCAGACTGAACTTATTTCCATCACTTTCAACATACCACCCATACATTTTCACACCTCTGAGCATTAAAGAGTTTTCTTCTTTTCTAGGCTGCTCTCTCAGCTGCCCTCATTCTTGTAGTCTAAAGATATTAGTCAACTCCTCCAGGGGCACCCGGGTGGCTCCGTCGATTAAGCGTCAGACTTCGGCTCAGGTCACGTTCTCACGGTTCAGGAGCTTGAGCCCCGCATCGGGCTCTGTGCTGAGAGCTCGGAGCCTGGAGCCTGCTTCAGATTCTGGGGCTCCCTCTCTCTCTGCCCTCACCTGCTCATGCTCTGTCTCTCTCTCAAAAATAAACATTAATAGTCAACTCCTCCAGGAAGGCCTCCCTGACAACCTGAGTCTGGGCTTAATACCTCTCGTAAGTGTTTACATGACGTGCGGGACACCTACCACGCTACAGGGATATGGCGATTCCCTTTGCATTTGTTTGCATTCTCCACTAGACTGTTGCTCTGTCACAGCAAAGACCATGTCCGCACTGGATCTCATATCATTACCTGGGTGTTCATTAAATACTGTTCAAGGTTCAAGGTATCGCAGGGAGGAAAGAAAGAAGGAAGGAAGGATTAGCGTTGGTAAAGAAGTGACTAGAAGTGAAGGAAGTAAAAAAGGTTGAACGGCAACTTCAAGGACGTGAATGAGAAAGGGAAGAGGAAGACTAGAGGGTGGCTGACCAGGAACGTGTAGCCAGATAAGGTGAAGTAGAGATGTGAAGAATCTGAGTTCATAAGCTGGCAGAATGAAGTATCAGTAGGAGGAAGATCCCGAAGCTAGAGATGGGAAAGAACATGGGGTGACTAAGAAAAAAGGGTCCCAGATGATGAGAAGACATTTTGCGATGGTAAGCCAGTCTCTTCTCTTCACTAAATCATTCTGAGGGATTTCATGTTTGTGCGACTATGTTTGTCTCTTGTGACTTTTTTTATCTCGTTTTATTGCTGTTCAGTTTTCTGATTGATGGTTTTCTTAACTGACCTGATTAGTCATATCAGTCAAACTTTAGGTATGCAAAGTTCAAAAATAATACCCGAGATTCTTATCTAACCATGTGAATAGGCTTGCCAGAGGCAAAATTTAATAACCATGAACATGCTTCTGATTGACTGCGACTTTCAAAAAACAAGTATCACTTCTTACTTGTTCTCAAAAGGGAAAAAAGTACTTTTCAAATGGTAAAGTTCCATAATTTATGGCTTCTAAACACAGGCATGACCTTAAAGAAAATAAATGCTATCGGGAGCACACGTGCTTCTCACTCCAGAAATAATTTTTATTGTCCTTTGGAAAATCTGTGCATCTGATGTGTCAGGAAAGCTGGGTCCTGATCGCTGATCCTCACACTGAGTAACTGAGAGTTTGAATAAAGCTTCTTAATCTCTCAGAGTCTCTTTTCCTCATTTCTCAAATAAGCAGTTTGATAAGCATAACTGGATCAGTCATAATGCATTCATTAGATCATGCTCAGTAGCAAACAACTCCTAACATCCTTCAGTGGTTGATAGGCTCTGTTCCTAAGAATAAGGAAACAAAATTATCATGCAAGTATCATCCTTCAGTGGTTGATAAGCTCTGTTCCTAAGAATAAGGGAACAAAATTATCACGCAAGTGTCATCTGTATGAAATACCATTCTCAAAGATACTCTCCCTCAAGGGGCCAACATGCCTAGTATCTCCATCTTGCCACTCTGCTATAAAATTCTTCTCAAGGCACCTGGCTGGCTCAGTTGATGGAGCATGTGACTCTTAACCTCGGGGTTGTGGGTTTGAGCCCCTTGTCGGGTGTAGAGATTTCTTAAAAAGAAAGAAAAATCTTGGGGCGCCTGGGTGGCTCAGTCGGTTGAGCATCCGACTTAGGCTGAGGTCTTGATCTCACGGTCCACGGGTTTGAGCCCTGTGTCGGGCTCTGTGCCGACAGTGCGGAGCCTGGAGCCTGCTGGGATTCTGTGTCTCCCTATCTCTCTGCCCACCTCCCACCCCCCACCCCACCACACCACTTGAGCTCTGTCTCTCTCTCTCTCTCTCTCTCTCTCTCTGTCAAAAATCAATAAACATTTTTTAAAAAAAATTTTTAAAGAAAAAATAATCAAAAAATAAAACTTCTTCTCTGGCTCCTATAGAGTTAGATGTTGACAACATCTGGTATTTGGGAAAGACGGTCCTCCAGTTGATGAAATCATCCAGTGCATCAATGTGGAAGTGATCCACTGGCCAGTGTAGCCTAGTAGTTAAAAGCAGTACTACTCACTACCCTTGTGACTCTGGACACATTATTCGACCTCTGTGTGTTGTTTCAAGGACTAAATGATTTAATAAATGAAAAGTGCTTGGAACGATGTTAACCAGCACAGAACAAGTACTCAGCTAACATTAGCTACTATTTATAGGAATTCAGCCATTGTTAAAAGAGCCCCCCAATTCCACAGGACTCTAGGCATCTACTGCAACTAAGTTAATTTGGATCCAAAAGATGTCAAGAAAAATAGGTCTTTTTTTAATATAACTTTTTAAAAATATTTCATTTGAGAGTGGGGGGGGGAGCAGAGAGAGAGTGGGAGAGAAAGAATTCCAAGCAGACTCCATTCTGTCAGCACAGAGCCCAGTGTGAGGCTCGAACTCACGAACCATGAGATCATGGCCTGAGCTGAAATCAAGAGTCAGACACTCAACCAACTGAGCCACCCAGGTGCTCTTTTTTATAGAACTTTTGTTTTCCTTTTACTTTCTGAATTTTTTTTTTGATGAGCATGTACTACTTTTATTTTTTATTTTATTTATTATTATTTTAATTTGAGAGAGAGAGAGTGAGTGGGGGAGAGGGGCAGAGGGAGAGAGAGAAAGAGAATCTTAAGCAGTCTCCAAGCTCAGTGCAGAATCTGACGCAGGGCTTGATCCCACAACTCTGGGATCATGACCTGAGCTGAAATCAAGAGTCAGACACTCAACTGACTGAGCCACCCAGGTGCCCTGAGAAAAGTTAGGTCTTACAGCTGGAGGTTTTCTTTGAACATTCAAATCAAGTATTGCTTTTTCAACCATCAACTCCAACTCAAGCTGTCAGTTTACAAACAGAACGTCACATAATTTCACGATGAAATGTGATTCTTGAAATAGAGAATGTGTTTGGTAATAAGATATCTTGAGGCAAAAAATAAGTACTCAACACACATTAATGAACAGAGAGTATAAATAAATGAGAATGACAGCTTTAATAGCCTAGACAACTTCGAGCTTTATGTAAACTTTACGTGTAAGGCAGCATCGTCAGTTACAAGGCAAGAGTTGAAAGTTGATTTTAAAGTGGTCTGGATCATGACTGTATGTAGCATTGTTTGTAAATCAAAACCCAGGGAATAATATAAGTCCTTCAATCAAAATGTGTTAAATCAATTATGCACACATCCTTGTGATGGAATCTTAAGCTGTTATTTTTCAGTGAGGTAGAGCTGTATGTGCTGAATATGGAAATACTTCCAAGAGATATTATTAAGCAAAAAATAATAATAATAATAAGTTCAAAACAGTGTGTGCGGTATGATCCTATTGGTGTCAATGAAAAGAATAATAATATGCTTTACAGATGGATATAAGGTTCTTAAATTGGGGGGGGGGGCACACCTGAAGAAGCTAATAACAAGGTTAACTTTGGGCAGTGAAACTGGCATTCAGGAAGCGATGAGAAAAAGACTATTTTATGCATCTCTGTATTGTTCAAATTTTTAGCACCTGGAAGTATGGTTTAATTTTTTTTTTAAACATTTTATTTATTTTTGAGACAGGGAGAGATAGAGCATGAACAGGGGGAGGGTCAGAGAGAGGGAGACACAGAATCTGAAACAGGCTCCAGGCTCCGAGCCATCAGCCCAGAGCCCGACGCGGGGCTCGAACGCAACGGACCGCGAGATCGTGACCTGAGCTGAAGTCGGCCGCTTAACCAACTGAGCCACCCAGGTGCCCCATGGTTTAATTTTTAAGTATACAGTTTAAACAGGGAAAAAAAGACTTAATTGCACAATAGGCACTGATCCTCTGACTTGACAAATCACCCTAGGGGCCGCTTTCCTTGGCCCTATCTCCAGTCCTATTGGCTGCTGCCTGTTCATGACACTGAGTTCCAATGCTGGCCGTGCCTTTGCACTTTTCTCCTCTAAACTTAATTCGGCTCAGCTATGCCCCTCTCAGCCTCTCCCATTAACCTCTGAGAACAGGTCTTTGCTACCTGCCACAACGCTCTTCTGGTTTCTGGCTAAACCCTTAGCAGTTCAGGAAGGGGGACTGCCCACTGTTATCACAAAGTGAGGAAAGCAAATAAAGTGCATGCATCTAATGCAGCTTGAAACCTCTCTCCCTCTCATTTCCTCCTGGCCAAATAGTATCCACTCTTCAAGACTTCACTCCAGGGACAACTTCTCTTGAAAGCTGTCCTGAACTCCCAGATCAGAATTAACCCCTCTCTCACCAGTGTTATTTTACACGCTGTTTTTATCCGATGTATACTTAGCCCATTTGGATTTGGATTTCAGTTATTTGTGCCCGAGCCTACCAGGCGGTGTTCCAGCATCTCTGTGTTTTTGGAAGACACCTAGATAGAGCATTGTCCTCAATGAACGTATAGCTAGATATTAGGGAACTTGATTTCCATTAACTTGAAGTTGAAAACTTAAGGATACAACCGAAAAAAATATGCAAGATTTTCAGCCTTGGGTGACAGTCATGGGTTCCACAGCAATTCCACTGTGATTGAGAAAAAAAAAATGAGATTCAATGTCCTGCCAAACAAGACAAGCCATATAAGATGCCAATGAGCATAAAAGACCATCAAGAAATCAGTGTCCTTGGGGTAAGTCCTCAATTTTCTACAGACACCTGCCCCAAGTCACTTCCATAGTTTCAGAGTACAACACTCAAACAATCCAGATGTCTCCAAGCCTTAATGTGCAGTTGTTTGTACGTGAATTGGGGTGACAACTAACATGACTAATTGCCAACAGGACAAGGAGGGTAGAGAGCCTCCGTTAGAAGAATTTAGGAACAGCTGTCCCCTGGCACCATGACTTCTCATCACTGGTGTGACAACCATATGGAGATTAGGAAGTAAGATCTTAAGACGACGATTCCATCACCAAGGCAATTTTTAAAAAAACCTACGTCTGGCGATACCACACTGTTCTACAGGATAAGGTGCAGAGTGTTTCAGGGGACAAGGAACTGGCCACAGAACTTCCTCAAAGTGCCTGCATCTTAGAGCAGAACAAAGGTGAAGACTGAAGTAATCACTCCTCACAATGAAAAGGCACTAACAGAGGATATGTGTGTGAATATATACATGTGTATGGAAGATGGGGCAGATACGGTGCATGTGTGAGAAATAATGAGATAGGAAGATAATCTGGTTTGTGTTGGAAAGAGTTGGTGGATTACATGTGCACATGCAATGGCAAGTAAACAAGACAAGAAGTAAAAAAGGCTAGAAATCCGGTCCAGTTCTGTCCCACTAGACCAAAACTGTAGGGAAGTCACTTAACCTATGTTAGCACCAGTGTCCTAATCTATTCGTGGGGACATATAAAACTATTCCATCTAAGAGGGGTCATGAGGGGCGCCTGGGTGGCTCAGTCGGTTAAGCGTCCGGCTCAGGTCATGATCTCACGGTTCGTGAGTTCAAGCCCCGCATCGGGCTCTGTGCTGATGGCTCAGAGCCTGGAGCCTGTTTCAGATTCTGTGTCTTCCTCTCTCTCTCTGACCCTCCCCCGTTCATGCTCTCTCTCTGTCTCAAAAATAAATAAACGTTAAAATAAATAAATAAATAAATAAATAAATAAATAAATAAAAGGGGTCATGAAGACTCCACTACCTCCTTATAAAGATATCAACCTCCTTATAAAGCACTGAAGTCACTTCCAGAACTTTTCCATGATGGAAATGATGGGAGCTTCCGCATGTAAGAACCAAAAGATTCCTTTTTAACTCTATGACTCCTCATACCCACAACACAAGACCCATGATAGAGATGGAAAAAAAAAAAAAAAAAAAACCAGACCCAATACCATATTATGTTAAACAAATCTATAGGTTTCTATGATACATAATCAACCAACTCTTATTTTACCAAACACAAAGAGCCTGCTTATTTCCTGCGTTATATATTTGTTACTGATGCTTTTATTGATGATGTCATCAAATAAAGTTTTCAGGGCAAATTACGTTCGGTCACTGCTAAGGGTGTGTTGCCAGAGAAGAATAAAGAGTTCTACTTCAATGAAGGCATAAGTAGAGGGAAGAGCTAGCACATGCAGACCTCAAGCATACATTTACTCCAAATATAAGTGAGACGAATGAGTCCCAATGTACATGGGTTTAACTTAAGCATATTCAACAATAGGGCCTTGGATAAAAGAACGAGGAGAAATGAACAAGAATGAGAGAAGCCTGTACTTAACGCTGTTACTTTCCTTCAACCTAGAACTTAGCCTCCAGCCAAATGTAAAAGGAAGCAGAAGAATTTAAATTCTAGGTATTAAGCTTTCCAACAGCTCAGTATCTGGTGAGCCAAGAGGTTTTCAAGGATTGTTTTGACCTTATGTATTTTTCTTTTCTGGGATGAGCTGTTTACGAAAACAAACGGCTGGAATAGCCACAACATTTAGTCTAAAAATGTCCTCACATTTCAGGTGTATGTGCCAGATATTATAGAAGACACCACTATCCAGGACTTTCAGGTATTAGAAAATCACATTCCTGGCAAAGAAAAAGATATCCAAGCAAAAGAAATACACACACACACACAAACACACACACACACCCTGTACCTATAAACAGATATTTTCACAATGAGAGGTTCAGAAATAGAACGAAGCAGACTTAGAAGAAAAGACAAGCCAGATCATCTTAATAAATCTAGAAGAAAATCCCACCTACCTGGTGACTGCCCGAGTACAGATGGTAACAAGGAAACAGCCAGCCACAATCATCCAGCCCCAGCCTCCATCTGGAGGAGAGGTAGACCGAACTCGGTTTCTTTTTGCCATGGCCTCAGCTCTTTTTTTCCTCTTTTTCGAGTTACTTCAATAGCCCAGTTGTGATCCTGGAAGAGGTTTGCTGTCCAGTGACTTCCTGTTGGCATTCAAGACTGGCACAGAATGCTACCTGGCACACAGGTTACTGGCCATCTAAAACCAAAAACCAGGACATATTTATATTTTATGGTCATATCCAAAGGCTGACTTTTCACTTGACAAAAATGATCATTCTTTTCCTGTTAAATACGGTTATTTGTAGCTATGGATCCTGGGCTGGGGCAAAGGCCATTAGCTGTCCTTGATACCCCTTCTCCTTCTGTTTAATAACAGATCCTCCTAAATTTTAGCCAAATCCATGTCCGCCCAGTTGGATACCATATTTCCTAACCTCTCTTGAAGGTGGATGTGGCAACATGGTTTAGCCTATTTTTTTTTAATTTTTAAATTTTATTTAAATGCAAGTTAGTTAACATACAGTGTACTAATGATTTCAGGAGTAGAATTTAGTGATTCATCACTTACATGTAACGCTCAGTGCTCATCCCAAGAAGTGCCCTCCTTAATGCCCATCACCCATTTAGCCCAATCCCTGCCCAATACCCCTCCAGCCACTTTCAGTTTGTTCTCTGTATTTAAGAGTCTCTTATAATTTGCCTCCCTCTCTGTTTTTAATCTTATTTTTCCTTTCTTTCCCCTATGTTCATCTGTTTTGTTTCTTTAACTTCACAAGAGTGAAATCATATATTTGTCTTTCTGTGATTTATTTAGCTTAGCTTAATACACTCTATTTCCATCCACATTATTGCAAATGGCAGATTTCATTCCTTTTTATCACAGAGTAATATTCCATTGTGTTTGTGTGTGTGTATACACATATATATACACATACACACACACACACACACACACACATATATATATACACACACACATACATACACACCACATCTTCTTTATAACATGGTTTAGTCTAAATGAAAGGGATGCAAGGAAAAATAATACGCCATTTCTGGCTCATGAGCTCAAAGGCCAAGGCACTTTCCCAGGACTTCCACCACTCCCTTTCCATAGACCGGAGCATGGATGTAAGGGTGAGACAGCTATGCCACACACACCAGGACAGCACCCTGGGGGTTGGACAGCTATGGGGTGGAAGGAGCCTGGGTCCCTAGATGATGGTGGAGAAGGACTGCCTCTCTAGCTCTGGACTACACATACCTTTGCACAGTTACACAAAATACCAAAACGTTTCAATTTTATTTGAGCCTCTGTATTTTCAGTCTCTCTGTTAAAACAGCTTAGACCATGTACCTAATTATTACACTGAATGAGTCTGATAGTAACTTCTTTGGCATTTCTGACTGGTGATGCTATAATTTTTATTTTTTAATGAAAATTTTTTTGTAAATGCTGTATTTTGTAAGTGTGTAATTAAAGCAAGAAGAGAATGGCAAATAAATGAAACAGTATAGAGAGTCCAGCAGCAAGTATATAATAACTCAATATAGCTAAATAAGGTAGCAAAGATTAGTGGAGAAAAAAAGGATTACTCACTGTATCATGTTACAACTCTCCATCTAGTTCTTAACCTACTAGATAGGTCAGAGTTAAATGTAAAAAAAAAAAAAAAAGAAAGAAAGAAATCATTAAGAATCTACGTGAAAATAGAGGCAAATATTTATCTGATCTCTAGATAGGAGAAGGGCACCTTGAGATGTAAAGTAACGTAACAAACCAAGGGAAAATTTGGTTGATTTGTCTAAATTAAAATTTAACCTTTCCTACATATCAAAACGTGTAATAAATAAAACCAGATGATAAACCACAGACTTGGGAAAAAAAAGCAATACGTGGTTCAAAAAGTAATGGCTGCAACATTAATTCAATCAACTACCAGCACTTACTGTCTACCATGTGCCAGGCAGTATTTAGGGCACTGGAAATTCTATGGCAGACTCTACCGTACCCCTATGGTCCCTCCTCCTGTGTTCTTGACTTTGTATAATCCCTCCCCTTGAGTGTGGGTGGGACCCGTGACTTGCTCCTAACCAGAGTAGGGCACAGGTGACTGGACAGGAATCCCATGATTATGGCATCCTGTGTAAGGCTCAGTCATGCTAGAAACGAATGCTCTCATTCTCCTGCTTGCCTTGAAGAGCAAGCTGTTACACTGCACACTGCCTATGGAGAGGGCCACGTGGAGGGGACTGTGGCCAGCCTGCTGGGAGCTGAGGACGGCCTCCAGGAGACAGCAGAAAACTGAAGTTCTCAGTACTACGACAGAAAGGAAGCAGATTCTGCCAACATCCTAAGTGATCTTGGAAGCCGACTTCTTTTCCTGGTGAGCCTCTAGCTGAGAACACAGACTGGCTGACATTTTGACTGCGGCCTGTGACACCCTGAGCTGAGGACCCCGTTAAGCTGTCCTGGATTCTGGCCTCACAGGAACGGTGACATACGGTGTTTCTCAGGGTATTTTTTAGTATATTAAACAGACTTCTTAAATTACCATTAGGGATGAATTATTTAAGAGACGAAAATAAGAGTTTTGACAGGACAGATACATTTTCCACTGGACTGAGCAAATCACTCAGTGGTCGGTACGATTGTATCACGGTCACCAGAAGAAATCTGAAATAATATTAATTCAATGCAACACCATTTCAAATATGGCGAAGCACACATTGTTTGGAACACGGGCTATGCACCACTTGGTAAATGATGGACAAATCAAACTAATAAGATATCTTTTACTTTAAAACCACAATTTTTGAAGGAAACGGCTCACGGTAGAATCTTACAAGTGTGCCTCTTTAAAGCCACCCGAACAAACTGGTGGCCTGTGAGTTCACAGTGAATGGGATCAGTTCCCTTATAAAAGAGGCCCTGAGAGCTCCTTTACCCCTTCTGCCATATGAGGACACAGCTTAAAGAAGTCTGTCTAGGAACCAGGAGACAGGCTCTCACCCAACACCAATCCTGCCAGCACCTTGATCTTGAACCTCCCACCTCCAGAACTGTGAGAAATAAAGGTCTGTCAACCACCCAGTCTGTGGTAGTTTTGTTACAGTCGCCCAAATGGACCAAGACACCTAAAACTTTAGATTTCCAAACTCTCTTGAAAAATTGGAAGTGCTAAAGATACCGAGCTGGCATTCCTTTGTTGAAGCTATCAGAGGGAGTCAAGTACCAGCACATTCCTGGATAAGGCCCGTGTTCCCCACGTCACCCTGTCCCTGACCTCCTGTATCGCCCAGCCCTGCTGTTTCACTCGTATACGACACCAGACAGGCTCCTGCAAGCAGATTTTGAACGTCTGCCTGTACCACATTGCCATAACTCCAAGTTTCTTGAACAGCCACATGTGAGTCACATTTATGGGATACTTTTCGTCCAGCACGTCTCTCTCTCACAATTTTAATGGGACTAGCATTTGAAGTTCTGCCCACACCTGCACACGCACAACGAAATAACTCACTGCTTAGACATAATGGGGTGGCAAGTGTCATGAAAGGACAGAATCAGTTGTACAAGTCAAAAAGCCAAACTCAGAAACCTCTGCCTTGGTTCGGTCCTAGCCTCTTCATAGGTTTTCCCATTAAAATAACCCCAAGGGTAAGCTGTGTTCCAATTTAAGACCATACATCCACGAACCCATAAATGTCCAGCATAAGGACCATCCCCAGTCTGTGCTGCCCAGTGCTGTTCAAAAATGCTCAAACAGGGACGCTTGGGTGACTCAGTAGGTTGAGCATCCAACTTCAGCTCAGGTCATGATCTCACTGTTCTAGAGTTCGAGCCCCATGTTGGGCTCTGTGTTGACAGCTCACAGCCTGGAGCCTGTTTTGGATTCTGTGTCTCCCTCTCTCTCTGCCCCTCTCCTGCTCTCTCTCTCTCTCTCTCTCTCTCTCTCAAAAATAAATAAACATTAAAAATTTTAAAAATAGAATGCCCAAGGAGGCAGTATAATACAGCGCGATAGATCAGGAATTAAAAAGTTGTTCAAATTCTTTGAACAGTCATCTCATTGCTGGGAAGTTATCCTAAGAAAACAATTTAAGAGAAGATGGACACTATAGGTGAAAAATAATAGTTGCATTATGAATAATATATAAAACAGAAACAACTTAAGTGCTCAACAACTGGGAAGTGTTCGAGAGCTATGACACAAGCAACAAATGGAACAGTATCCACCCCTTTAAAACCATAAACAAGAAGATAATATTGTAGTATGGGAAAACATTTATGATGCAACGGTAAGGCAAAAAGCAGCCACTAATATTGTGTGTGCATTGGGAAGGAAGTGATATGAAACTCACGTAAAAGTTGTATATTAGTAACTGTCACAAAGAGTAGGAAGACTGTGCCAGAAGGAATGCAGTTGCAAAGACTATGCAGAAAAGTATACAGCCAGTATGACTGTTAGGATTCGTTTTCAAAACTGTATTTGATACCATTTCATATATAGTTTTCTTAGGTAATTCAGATCCACTCCTGCACCGTGGACATGCGCACGAAAATTCTTTGTATAGTTTCTCGAGGACTAGAAAGAACTGTATCATTTATTGATGCAACACAATGAAAATCAGGTGATTGTTCAGTAGAAGATATGATGTAGGTAACAAGGCCTGGCAAAAGAAAATGTTCCGTTTCATTACAAAAATATTAAGCATCATTAACTTTTACTTCGCCTCTGCGGTCTCCGTTTGTTTCAGCCGAGCAGCTTCTCCCTGGCATTCCCACAATCTAGGAGTTAAGGACCAACTTGAGAGGATCGCTCAAAAGATACAATTGCATGAATCCAAATTAAAGATGGGAGTAACCCTCCCAAGCAGCGCCGAGCCGACGGCACAGCGAACAGAGGTCTGTTGTTAAGTTAAAGTCAACCTGGGTAACACCACAGACCCAGGAACATTCTCACGGGGTTCCAGGGTGGGGAGAAACAGCTCTGAAAGCATCGGTGCGCAGTCCTATGATTAATCAGTCCTCTTGAGCAGGCACACTTGAGCCTCCCAAGCCTCAGAGCTGGGCACCGTCTTCTCCCCTTCACCGTGATGATGCTGAAGCCCAGAGAAGAGAAGGGACTCACCTGGCAGCGCTATGCGGAGATGCAGGTGGAGACGTGTGGTCTGGCGGATTTTGGACGGTGCACCTGCCCATCCACCCTCCAGATTTCAGAGTGGCTATTGGGCATTTCTTTCAACAAGCCGTGCAAATAATGGTGAAGGCTGAGTACCCATTCGTGTGAGTGCTCATGACGAAAGAAAGGGGAGGGAGCCCACAGGTTAACACAAGGGTATACTGCCCAAAAAATAACTCGTGTTTCTTTCAAAACAGGTCACTTACTAGATTTATACGCCCTCAGAAGAGCACAAGTTAGACCAGGCTAACCTAGTTTCATAGAGACTTTGGAGCAACCTGCAGGTCCCCTACAGTATTAGTCTGCACATTCTTATAAATAATTAACTGGCCCGATACGGCACAAATATAATGAAAAAGTCCTTTACTGAGTTAACAGTATACCTAAAACAGTATGCAAAGGAAGCATGTTACCATCACGTAGTTCGTCATTTTACTAATCAGCCTCCAATTTATTTCATTTTGACGTCCAACCACTGAAATATAATTGCATTCTGCATCTCATTCTGGTTTCAGAAAAATCTTTTTGGAACAAAAGAGGCTCCATATTATGATGTCCCACTAAGATTACTCCTTCACAGTACAAATTAGGCTATATGCTCAATTTCACTTCATCCTCCTTGCTTTCAAAAATCTAGACATTTGCAAAGAATTCTTGCCAATGGTCCATAACTTCCCAATATAGCACTACATTTTGGGGGCAAATCTTTCATGTTGCCTTCAGTAAAGTTTTCTGAAGTGATCGCCTCTGTCAGTAGAAGACCTACGTATTTCTTACAGTCAGGACACTGCTAGAGAGAAGTCCACAGTGGTCCTGGAACCACTCATTTTGTTAGGCTCCCAACATGGTCTTTCTATTATTCTTTCCTTCCTCCATTCCCTTCTATGTCCAGTGCCTTAACCTTCATCAAGTACGCTTCTTTATTAATTGCTTTACAGCCACAAAACAGATAAGGGTGTGTGGGAGAAAGATACCAAGAGCAGGAATCAAGACCATTGGGTCCAGCTGATACTACTTAGTAATGACCCTGTGCAAATCACCTCCTCTCTGCTACCATTTCCTGATCTATAAAACCAGGGAGTTGAATTACTGATGTTTCAAACCAGGTGACTGATTATTAAGGACCTCTTCCCCCATAGGTGAGTTACCTGGTAGTCCAGACACTCTCAGTAAACTCGGATTGATTCTACTCTTTGTTTTTACTTAAGAATCATGAAATTTGCCAGTCTTTTTTTTTTCCGGCATTTCTAAAATATTCCTCTACTGCAGATGATTTTTGGAAATATCTCTTGATATTAGGTTGGCAAGCTGGTTTTCTCTCATTGACCCCGTTCTATCATTAAGGCTAAGCCCAGAAGTTTATTGTTGTAGGAAACAAGAAGATGGGTCCTGTCCATAATAACTTCATCCATAAATAAGGAACCATAGGATTGTGCTGTAGGGGAAGTTTCCACCACACAAAGGGAAAGTAGAAGCCTGCCCAGAGATGAAGGGGAAAGGTTTTTTTTTAATGTTTATTTATTTTTGAGACAGAGAGAGACAGAGCATGAACGGGGGAGGGTCAGAGAGAGGGAGACACAGAATCTGAAGCAGGCTCCAGGCTCTGAGCTGTCAGCACAGGGGCTCGAACTCACGGACCGTGAGATCATGACCTGAGCCAAAGTCGGATGCTCAACCGGCTGAGCCACCCAGGCGCCCCCCCTTTTTTTTTTAAAGGAAGAGTGATGAGCTGCCTTTCCCATTCTCTCGAGTCCTGAGCAGGGGTAGGTAAGTGGTATAGCGAAGAATTAAACTGGGTATTTGGGGCAGGGGGTTGCAATAAGGAGGCTTGTGCTATGTATCCTGTGGGTAACTGTGGAAGGACCCAACTTCATTGGGTGCCCTTGGCCTGTGATGTGTCAGAGCAGAGAGAAAGCCAAAGACGGTGCCTACTGACCGTCCCTCACCTCCCATGTGACACAGAAGTGGCCCAGATGCTCTTCCGTATTCTCAGTGGAGACATGAAATACATCTAAGCAATGAGAGGCAGGGCTGTGGCAAAGGGGAAACAGGCTGAGCCAAACGGAAATCATGGCTGATCTTCACACGAGGATCTGCAACAAGAAAGATGGGGAATCCCCCCAGGTCCTGGCCATAAAGGCGGTACGGACTGTAAGTTTCACCAGTAGCACATGCGTCAGCATGGTACACAGTGAGGACAGAAGCCAACACCCAGAGGCCAGCCAGATTAGAGTCGCCGGCAGGACGCCCAGGCACCAACACCAAGGAAAGCTGTGCCTAGGCTAGTACGAACTCAGGGACCTGCATGCCAACCACCTCCTCCACCATTACGCATGAGTTCTCCCCGAAGCCAGACAGGCATAGAGGAGAGGGAGGGATAAACACCACAGAAAGGAGAAACAACACTTACTTAGAGATTAACCTTGGATTTGGCTAAATATTGATCCCAGAAGACTGAGCAAAGATGCAAGAGAGTACTTTCAACTTGCAAAGGCTGCTAGAAACGTGTTGAAATTGAGGTGCAATTCATACACAATAAAACACACCCATTTTTTTTAAGTCTTTGTTTTGATGACTTGTTGATGTATACACTCACATAACCACAACCACCACAACCAAGATATAGAACATTTCCATCACCCCAAATATTCCCTCGTGCTCCTCTGAAGTCAGTCTCAACCAACCTCAGCACCATGCCACCACTGACTTGCTTTCTGTCCAACATAGATTAGTTTTGCCAGTCAAGAATTCCATAAAAATGGAACCACACAACAGGGACTATTTTGTTTCCAGCTTCTTTCACTCATGATAATGTTTTGAGATTCATCCAGGTTGCTGTGTGTATCTGTAGATTCCTTTTTACTATTGAATAGTAACCTATATAATGGATATACTACGATTTATTTATGTAGTCATCTGTTGATGGACATGTTTCCAGTTTTAGACGATTATGAACAAAGCTTCTGTGACATGGCCTATACAAGTCTTTGTGTGGACATCTATTTTTATTCTCTTGGGTAAATACATAGGAATGAAATTGCCGAGTCATGTTGTAAGTATATACTTAACTTTAGAAGAAACTGCCAAACTTTTTTTCAAAAATGGCTGTACAATATTATTGGTAATATATCAGAAGTCCAGATGTTCCAGTGTATAATGGATTCACATTGTAGTTTCTTTCTAAGTTTATTTATTTATTTTTGAGAGAGAGCGCAGGGGAGGGGCAGAGAGAGAGGGAGAGGGAGAGAATCCCAAGCAGGCTCCGCACCAGCAGTGCTGAGCCTGATGCAGGGCTCGAACAGACGAACCATGAGATCATGACCTGAGCTGAAACCAAGAGTTGGACGCTTCACCGACTGAGCCACCCAGATGCCCCACACCTTTTAGTTTTAATTTGTGCTTCCCTGATGACTAAGGATACTAACCAGTTTTTTCATGTACTTATTAACTACTCATACATCTTCTTTTGTCTATTCAAATATCATGCACATTTGGGGGGGTTGTTTTTTTACTGAGATATAAAAATTCTTTGTATGTTGTAGACACAAGTCCTTTGTAAACACATGCGTTAAAAATATTTTCTCCCATTCTGTGGCTTGCCCATTCGTTCCTTAGTGGTGTATTTTGAAGAACAGAAGCTATTACTTTTGATGAACTGGAATTTATTATTTTTTCTTGTATAGTCAATTATAGTATTTCTATATATAGGCAATTACAAATTACAAATTAAAATGTAAAAATACTACTTTATGGTAGCATCAAAAACCATGAAATGTCCAGGAACAAACTTGACATAACATTTGCATTATTTTTACACTAAAAACTCCAAAACAGTGCTGAGAGAGGTTTATAAATGCCTAAAAGAGAGAGAGAGCTACCACGTTCATTCCACGGAAGATGCCGAAATCTATCCAAGTTGACTGATACTTTCAGTGGCGAGGAATCACAGAGGACGCCAGGTACACCAAAGGGCAATCTTCCAAGTATGCCATGAGAGGATTCCAACACTTTTTTGCACAGCATTTATAGCCTTTATAGCAGTGGAGCAAAGCGTTCCAGCTGGTAACCCTGCAGACTTGTAGCCTGGGCCAAACACAAGCTCTGAAAAGGACTGAATGGGGAGGGAAGTTAAAGAAAGTCCTCTCTGCTTGGGTTTGCACAGTCTCTGGCTCAGGGACCCAACTATTTTTTCCATCGGAGTCTCTGGGTCTTAGGGATGACTCCTAACGCATATGGATTTATTTATTTTTGTTGCTCAATGATATCACATGTGTGCTATGAAAAATATTGTTCTTAGTAAAGAAAAACTAGTGATTCGCTTTTGCCCCCTCTCCTCTCTGCTTCTCTCTGCTTAGTCCTCCAACAGATCCTGGTAACAGGGGAGTAAAACTACTGACTTCGACCAGAAAGCTGGGGCTGTCTCTTGGGCACCTTTGGGCACTAAACTGAGAAATTCTGACTTCTGGTAATGCAGCTGCTCAAGTTCCTACTTTGTGTGAGACTTCGGGGACAGGAATACGTTACAGAAGACCTAGAATAAACAGCAGAGCAATTTATATGGTATTTGGTCTACACAAGGGAGAAAAAGGTACGACTTGTGATTCCCGTAAGGCGCAGAGAGCAGAAAGCAAATTCTTTCCCTCGCCGCCAGCTCCTAGCCCACAGAAGCTGCTGAGTCTAGGCAACGTCAGAAAAATGCTTACTTCTGCGTCTAATAGTTTGTTGATGGTGCAACTCATAACCAGGAGCTTGCTCCCACTTACTGTTTTCTTCTGCAGTGACGGAGTTCTTTTCTCTCCTATTTGGAAGGGCATGTAAAAGAAGTGACAGGCCTGAGCTGTAGCCCTCTTTGATAAAAATATGTGTGTATACATGTATGTATACACACACACACACACACACACACACACACTATGCAGTCAGAGATGCCTGGGCCTGGGACAGTGTCTGGTATGAAGCTGGCGTTCAACATTTGTGTGGTTCAGTGAATAAATCCTGGAGTCTAACTCCGTGGCCTTGCGGAGTCTAATTTTGCACTCTTACGGCATATGGAGTTATTAGGTGAGAATGTGTTATATCAGAGGCTTCTTGGCTGCAGAGGAGAACCTCGGGGCTTTTGATGAATTTCACAGGGTCTTTCTGTTAGCTGACAGAGAGCCTTTTATCGGAGCACAGTGCCGCCTGTCTATACCACAACATTCTCTTCGCTCTGTAATCGCTGTTGCTGCCATGTGGTTGGAATGGGAGGGGCAACCAGTCCGTTATTTTGGTGGGCTAGAGCTTAACCCCTCAGGTCATACAGGGTTGTGGAGAATGGCCGTTTGAAAGCCAGTGCAGGCAGAAGTCAAGTCTGCACAGAGTGTGAACTCCCTGGGAGCAGGGACCCTTGACGCTTCAGTGGCTCGGACACTGGCACTCAATAAATACTTAGGGAATGAATATCCCCAATTCTCACGTTCTGGACATTTTCTCAAATCGCATGGGGAAGGGGGAAGGGGAGCTTGAGGAATGGGGGTAAGAAATTACCCATCATTCTTTGTTCTTTTTACCCACTGTCAAACCAGGTTGACCAGCCTTCCCAGCATCTGGGTAACAGAGCCTTAAGTGAATGTATCTCACTGAGTACACCAAGCATGGCCAGATCCTGACCCCCGACCAGGCTAAACCTGGAAACACAATTTCACTGCTAGTATAATATAAAAACTCAGATTTTTCCTTCCTGAGTAGGGAAAACCTGGTTCTTCCCTCTGGGTGTTTCTCTCCTGTGAGTCTCCTTAACCTCCCACACAAAACACGTTTCTGTCACTTCTGGTCACCAGACACGTGGCGGTTTCCCCCACACCAATAAGAATTCGACTCAATTCTGATACTGTCAACCCAGAGAGAGTGTCAGATCCCACAGGTCGAGGGTTCGGGCCCAGAAGTCTGTCTCTCACCTTACCTCCAGACACCAGACACAAGCCTAGGATGTCATCTGAACTTCTGACCAACACACTGTAGACGGGCAGTTCTAATGACCTCTTCCTTGGGTTCAACTATTTTGCTAGGGCGGCTCACTGAACTCAGGGAAACACTTGCTCGCATTTACCAGTTTACTGTAAAAGGGTATGATAAAGGACACAGATGAGCATCCAGATGTAAGAGACACATAGGGCAAGGTATGCGGGAAGGGCCGCGGGACTTCCACGCGGTCTCCAGCCATGACGCTCTCCCAGCACCTACATGCGTTTGCCAAACCAGAAGCTTCCCGAACCCCACACCACTGGGAATTTATGGAGACATCCTCGCAGAGACAGGGTCAATTAGCTCCATTTTCAGCCCCTCTCCCTTCTCTGAAAAAGAGAGGTAGGTGTGAGGCTGAAAATCCCGCGCTTCTAATCAAGGCTTGGCCTTTCTGGTGACCAAGAGAGAGGCTAAAAATGCACACGGGTTGCTGGAGGGCTCACCTACAGGGCCTGGCACTCAGCCCACGGTCTGCCTCACACAGTGCACAGGCCATCAAATTCCACAGGCCCTTAGAGATGTTTATTTTTGCGCTCCGCAGACTCTGCTCACTGCTTGAGCCACAGTAGGTCACGCAAAGGACAAGGTGTTGCCAAGGCTGAGAATGTGGTGTACTTTTTGGTTCAAGACCGAGGACCTGAGTTTCTTTCTGGAAATAAAAAAACTTGGAAAGGATTTTACAAAAATTCTTTCAAGATGTGGGTGGTCACCTCTGTCTCGATCCTGATAGAACGAGTTAGAACGGAACCAGTTCATTCTACTTTCTCCTAGTTTGGGGCCCAAGGAAAAGTCTGGTGAATTTTAACAGCAAAGGCCTTGGAAGTAGTTGCCAACTTCTTCATGTGTGAGTTTGCACTAAACGTTTAAAAATATTTCCTAAAATAAATAAATAAAATATTTCCTTAGCCAAACATGGCCACACACACACATATGCGCTAATTTATTTGAGAGAAACCGAGCCTGAGTTGGGGAGAGGGTTAAGTGAGAGAATCCCAAGCAGGCCCCGTGCTCAGCACAGAGCCAATGTGGGGCTCGACCCCATGACCCTGGAATCATGACCTGAGCCAAAATCAAGAGTCGATGTCTTGGGGTGCCTGGGTGGCTCAGTCAGCTAAATGCCCGGCTCTTGATTTCAGCTTAGGTCATGATCTCACGGTTCATGGGTTCAAGCCCTGCCTTCGAGCTCTGTGCTGACAGCACGGATCTTGCTTTGGACTCTTTCTCTCTCTCCCTCTCTCTCTCTACCCCCCCCCCCACAAGCTCTCTTTCTCTCAAAAATAAAATAAATAAACATTAAAAAGAACAGTTAAAAAAAAAGAGTCAGATGCTCAACCGACTGAGCCACCCAGGCACTCTAGCAATGGTTATATTTTTAATATGTTTACTGATTAAGAAAATATATAAAGACAACAGTTAAAATGAATCTCACGGTATTTTCAAATATATTTTATTTTACAAATCACTAAGGCACTTACAAACATTTGAAAGAGCCTGGCAACTGTGTAAGATGTTACTCTGTTTATGGATAAGGATGCTGCCTGTGCATGTGGGTTTGCATATCCTGTACTAACTCTCTTGTCTCCTTCCAGGTCAGAGACCCCCCAATTAGAAGCCCCTCTCTGTCTATTAAGGGTAGGGTTGGTGCCTTGGAGACCATAAATTCCTTCTGGTTTACTAGGTGTTTTTTTGTTTTGTTTGGTTTGGTTTTTTTTATCCAAGGTCCTTTTTTATCCAAGGCCAGGAAGTTGGGGAGGCTTCCACAAAGACATTTAGAAAGATGTGAGCTGTGTTCATAAACTCTAACAAAGGTCAGTAGAGTCCCCAGGGGGTAGTAATAGTGGAAGATATTACCACCTCTAGGTCTGAAGGACAGTTACTGGAACCTTCTATAAAGTCACCATAGAAAATCCTGAGCAAAGGAAAGCAGCCAGTCCACAAGGATCAGACAGTAAAAGAGCCAAGGACACAAATGCACCAGCCTCGCACTCCACATGCCTTCCAAGTCCTCTCAGTAGCTGGACTCAAGGGGGACCCAATTGATGCAGCCCACACGTCAGTCTCCCAGGGTGGAAATGGATAAACAGTGAACTTGGACAAATGGAAGCCGTCCGGCACACCAGTGTGGGCTGTAAGCTTGTGTCATGCACCAGGGCTCTGGTTAAAAGATGAGGTCAATTCCTGAACCGCAGCCAGGCTTGCCTTTACACAAGAGCAAGTCGCTCAAGGTTACCAACTCCAACCTTTTGGCTTATTTCAAATACAAAACTCAGTTGTGAAACTGACCTCCTCCTTTGCTGCTCTTACTTTAGTCCTCCCTTAGTTTCAGCCAGCACTCACCCTTAAAGGGACAATGCCCAAATCTGCCTCTGCTGCCGACATTCCTCAACTTGTGGACTCAAACTTCCAATAGCCTCCGGGGTACCTCAAACTCACATGTCCAAAAGAGCACAGACTATTCTCCCCTGGAAACACAGTGTGTGTGTGTGTGTGTGTGTGTGTGTGTGTGTGTGCGCGCGCGCACGCACACGTTTAATGCTTTCAGTATTTTCCAACTAGGCATACTAGAACACCCTGAGTCCCCTTGACAACTCCCCAGCTCTCATAACCAGCGAGTGCAACACATGGCTTCTGCTTGTGTGCCTCTCACATCTGCCCTCCCTTTTGAATTTCCCTTTGTCTTGTACCTGAGCCATGCTGAAGCCCACCCCAGTGTTCCTGGCTCCATCCATCACTTACAGAGTGACCCCGTTTAGATTTCTCTGCTACTCACTAATCGCAACTCTTTAGTGTCTCAGTGCCCCAGCTGCCATATCTGTAGGACAGATCCATGTACAATACCTACAAATGGGGACAAAGGCCTTCTTTCGATTGATTCCATGTGTCAGGGACTCCAGCAGATGTGACATCCTTAACCTGTCTCAACCTCCTCACTTCCTTTTCTCCATAGGAGGAAAGCAGTTACCTGATTTGTGAGTTTGGGAGAAACAGACACAGTTGCACATATTCAGTTCCGCCTTTCTCACCCTTGTCTCCCCCCCCCCCCCCCACTTGGGATCTGCCTGTTAGTAGACAGTGCTCATCCTTCTCAGGTCTTCCACACTATAAATGAGATAGGGGCAGGTGCCCTTGCCAGTAAGCCTGTGGTTGTCCGGGGCTGGCAGGGACTGCGACTAGGTAAATCTGTATTGTTTATGGGGAAAGTATTGCAATCCTACTTGGCTAGTAGTCCCAAGCCTCGTTCCCCAATTATCGGTAATCATTAGCACTGGAGGTGGCATTTTGATCTTCTTCTGTTGGATATCTGTTTCTACCTCTACACTGGTTCAGAATTTAGGGAAAAGATGAGTGTTTTTTCTTGATCCTTTCAAATCCCAATGCCTACCTCGTGGAGTTATTTGGAAAATGAAATAAGTAACCCATATTATATCACGAAGCATAGACCCTCCCCACAGCATAAGCGTTCAAATAAATGTTAGCTATTACTACTCTAATTGTTACAGGCTGCCTCCATGAGCCATAGGAGGGGGATAAGATTTCAATATTTTATGATAATTTTTTAAATGTTTATTTATTTTTGAGAGGGGGGGAGGGGCAGAGAGGGAGACAGAGGACTGTCAGCACAGAGCCCTATGTGGGGCTTACACTCACAAACCGTGAGATCATGACGTGAGCCACAGTTGGACGCTTATCCGACAGAGCCACCCAGGTGTCCTGATTATTATAATTTTTTATATTGAGATAGCGTGGGGGGGATAACAGTTATATCAAGTGGAACCTCAAAAACTGCAAAAGAAGACCTATCATCCTCCCCTCTCCAGAGACTTCACACTGAAGCACCTATGTGTGTTCTGAGGCTGCGTGTGAAAAATGTCCTCAAAGAGCAGTTCCCTGAGCAGGAGGCTTACAAGAGGCTCTTAGGCCGTGATGCAGCTGGACATAGTGACATAACACGGTTAAAAAAAAATTTTTTTTTTGAGACAAAGCGTGAGTGAGGGAGAGGAGCAGAGAGAGGGAGAGAGAGAATCTTAAGCAGGCACAGAGCCCAACGTGGGACTCGATCTCAGGACTGTGAGATCATGACCTGAGCTGAAGTCAAGTCATGCTTAACCGACAAAGCCATCAGGCGCCCCTAGAAAAACATTTTTATTTATTTTTTAAATTTTTTAATGTTTATTTATTTTTGAGAGAAAGAGACAGAGACAGAGCATGAGCAGGGGAGGGGCAGGGAGAGAGGGAGACACAGGGTCCGAAGCAGGTTCCAGGCTCTTTGTTGTCAGCACAGAGCCGGACTCGGGGCTTGAACTCACAAGCTGTGAGATCATGACCTGAGCCGAAGTCGGCCGCTTAACCGACTGAGCCACCCAGGTGCCCCTAGAAAAACATTTTTAAGAGGAAAAAGAAATCCACATTTCTCTGACAGGATCTCCCCCGTTAAAGGATTCCAGGGGTTCCCTCCTCCCTCTACTACTGACCTTGATGCCTTTAAAACTGCCACAAATACAAACGCTGGATCACATTTTTAAGCATGCACAACAGTGCGCTTGGGGCGGGGCCAGACATCTCCGGCTTAGAAACCCAACTCAGACAACTGCTGGCTGAGTGGCCTTGACCACGGGACTTAGCTTGCTGAATCACAGTCTACCACTGTGTCTGTGGGAGTTAATAGTTCCTCTCTAATAGGGCTTTAATGAGGATTGAAGGGCGAAGTACACGTAAAAGCACCTAGCACCCACCAAAAAATTCACGTATTAACACAGTACACACTCACAAAATACTTACCTAAGTTAAACTCATACCAGTTACTAGTTCCAGTAGTGACATGATTAGCAAATTATTAGTCAATGAGTATCTTCATTATAGCTGAAAGTACCCATGTTTCTTTTGCTAGAGTATCCAAAGGAAAAAAGCCAAGGAGCCACCCAATGACTTCACGTTGCTATGTCAACTTTCTCTTATGCTACAGAGACGATACAAAAGAGTAAATAATGGAGAGAGAGTGCCAGAGAAAATGAAAGAGAAAACAATACATCCAAGAAATACAATGTCTTTTGAACATGTAAGCCAATTTTCACTTCTTTGCAGTATTTAGTTGGTCCTTTTGAAATGCACACAGCAATTCTTTGCAGGCCATTACCTGTATACCAAACATCCGTAGCCACATTCTCTTCCCTTTTAATGACTTTTCCTAAGAGGTACAGGGAGGGCACGTCCAAGCCATGGATTATTATGAAGCCTTTCCCACTGATGGTCATGAGGACTGGGGCAGTACCAAAAACATGCCTATGCTGGGCAAACCCAAAGTCAGAACACAAAATGTGCGTGCTCTGAGCACACCTACAGAAAATACAGATGCATACAGACAAAATGAGAAAGGAATGTACAAAAATAGAAAGTATGGTGTGAGGAAAGTAAGATGATGAATGGTCTTTTCCTGTATTTTTTGAAATTCTCATAATACTCATAGCCTTCTTACAAACAGTAACAAAACCATTTTTACACAGTTGTAACTTAAGTAAGCTGGGTTTTTCCATTTTCCGTACATTTATATATGCTTTTTTATATATTTTACAGAGATAACATTTCCCATTTATTATGTTTATCACGCTTATGTTTACTGTCTTTATTCAAACTTGTCAAGATCTTTCTCCATCCAGTAATACCTGAGAGGGCTTTGCTTTGGGATCACTCTCTCATACATGAATTAAAGGGTACCCCTCACTTCTTTTCTTCCAAACAGGCTGAAAACAAGAAATCTATTTGTGGAAAGAGAAGCTGTCTGATCATATTTTAAGGTTGTCTAAGGAAACAATTCAATTGGCAGAGTTTAATTTTTATTGTTGGTTTTTCTTTTCATATATGTGTATGTGTGGTGTGGGGTATGTGGTATGGTGTGGTGTGTGTATGTAAAATAAATTTATTCCAGCATGGTCTTTCACTATAATTTCCAGGTTTGTTCTCCTCTTACAAAGTGATGCAATAGTTGTTGTTTATTTATTTATTTTGAGAGAGGGAGGAGGGAGGGAGGGGGGGAAGAGAGAGAGAGAGAGCCCTCGCCCACATGTGTGCAAGCAGGGGAAGGGCAGAGATAGGGAAAGAGAGACTCCCAAGCAGGTTCTGTGCTGCCAGCACAGAGCCTGATGCAGTGCTTGAATCCACAAACTGCCAGATCATGACCTGAGCTGAGGTCGGATGCTTAACCGACAACCACCCAGACACCTCAGTGATGCAATATTTGATGAGTAAATAACAGGGAATGAAAATGTCCACCTTAACAACTGCACTGGATGGAATGAGAATCTGACGTTCTTGCTCAGGACATTCTAGGCTCCCATAAGAATCTCATTCTGTCTTCTTTGACCTGTGTTTTGAAAGAATGTGGACAATGACAGAATTGTCTTCTCTGGGGGCAAGGGAAGGAGTTACTTAACATCTTCAGAGTAAGAATAAATAAAGGCTTGAGTTATATTGGATACTTGCAGGATCTTGGAATGAGAATAATCTGAACCAAGAAAATAAACATTTTGATTTCTACAAGACAATCGTCTATAAGATTGAGAAGTACAGTTTTGTCGGTACTTAATCACTCATGTCTTAAACTGGTATTCCTCACTTAGAATAGAGTGTCGAATAATATAAATTCAATTTACTTGGTTCTCATTTCGCAAAAACACAACTAATTAAGAACACAGCAAAAAAGGCTGATGGGGGGGGGTGCCTGGGTGCCTCAGTTGGTTAAGCATCCGACTCTTGATTTCAGCTCAGGTCATGATCTCACAGTTCATGGGATCCAGTCCCGCATTGGGGCTATCATCCCACGATCAGTGCAAAGCCTGCTTGAGGTTCTTTCTCTCCCTCTTCCTGCCCCTCCTCCATTCACTTTCTCTCTCTCAAAATAAATAAATAAACTTAAAAAAAAAAAGGCTGATGAATGGCTGAAGTCTATGTTCCAAAGGCCAGTGTGTTTCCACTGTATCTTCTACATGAACAAGTTATGGGTTTCAGGCCCACCAACGGTAAGCAGTAGTCATAGTGTTGGGGAGGGGGGGTTGGTATCACAGACAAATCTATAACCAAGTGTGAGATCGCTGTTGACAGTCTGAGAGCAACAGAGACAACCTAGAATAAAAGAAACAAAGAGAAAAAGATAAAAAAAGAAAAGACCCAGAAAAATTCAAGAGCCTGGAGTCATTTTGTAAAATTAACCAGAGCAGAGGCAGAAATCTCTAGCATTTGTGGCAATTAGCTGAAATAGTTCTTAATGAGCTATTTGGTCCCCAGAAGATGGAAGGGGAAGCTGATGCGCGCCTTGCAGGGTTGGTGGGCAGCAAGCTCACTGCCTGGCATGGGTGAGCATCTGGGGTTACATGGAAAAGCCTCCTGTGGTTTATGAAACAAACAAGAAGTCCACAAAGACTGAGAAATGGACATCCCCTCAACCTCAGACAAAGAAGGAGGTTTAGGATTAAAAACAAACAAACAAAAAAAGGATCATTAAATCTTTCCGGGGAAGAAAGATTCGAAAAACCAGAGCCAAATGTAATTTGTAATTTACATATGTAAATTATGTGACCGTGACATGTACTAAGTAGAAACAGAGGGAGGAGAGGAAACCAATGTTACAGAAACAGAGGCCTCCTAGATCCCTTATTTCTCCTCTTCTCGACTCAGCCTCTAGTATGGATAATGTAATTCTGAGGAAAAGTTCCTTTTGCAGTTGGCAGTTCAAAGGTCCTAGGTCAGAAAGCAGTAGATACACAGTGTTCCAGAAGAGATCCGTGTTGCTTCCTAGCGGTGAATGGACCCCTGCAGGTCAAAAGATGCTCAAGGATGAAATTTGGAAGTATGGGATGAAATGAAGACCTTCTCACTGCCCGGCAGCAGTGCTCCAGAAAGCTGCTGGAGGGCCACCATCAATCCCTTTCACAGCTGGCTGGGAAGGAGGCCATAGGCTCTGTGGGATCTGTACGAAGGGTCAGATTCCTCCAGATGAGCATGGCCATCCTGGGCAAGGCAACAAGGCTTCTCTAAGGGGGAATAACATTTGACTGACTAATTGGGTATTTAAAGGAAATACCCAGGATGGTGTGGCCAAAAGACAACTCAGCATTTTAATTCTATAGATGAATATCATCAAAATAGCAACAAGCTACTATTTTGTGAGCACTGATCCACAGGCGAGGCACTGTGCTCAGGGAGTCACATACGCAATAGTCTTTCAGAAGAGGATCTGAGTACCTGCTCCTCACTGTCGGTGGCATCATGGTACCTTGATTTTGCGTAGCAGAATTTCCCTTTCCTTTCTGAATTAATTCCAAGCCTCCAGAAGTGCTGAGAGCTTGGCAACCAAACCCCCTCACCCTCGAATAGACTGTGGGAGAGTCAGTGAGGTTTGAAAATAACCTCGCTTTGGGGCGCCTAGGTGGCTCTGTAGGTTACATACCCAACTCTCGGTTTCAGCCTAGGTCATGATCTCAAGGTTTGTGGGTTCGAGCCCCACATCAGGCTCCACGCTGGCAATGTGGAGCCTGCTTGGGATTCTCTCCATTTCCCTAGCTCTCTGCCCCTCCCCCATACTCTCTGTCTCTCTCCCCATCTCTCTCATAATAAATAAATAAACTTAAAAAATTTTTTAAATAATCTAGCTTTAATTAATTTGGGCCTTGCAATACGTACGCCTGGGATACCAGCAGCAACAAACCAATTACAATGACAGTTCTCCACCAAATGATGCCTTACAAATCTACAGATGCTCCTTTTCTGAGCAGTATGGATTCCCAAAGGACCACTTCCCACTTATAAAACAAATCTACAGATGCTCCTTTTCTGAGCAGTATGGATTCCCAAAGGACCACTTCCCACTTATAAAAGAAATAAGGAGGAAGGATATGTCCTAGGATGGAAAAAGCTCAAGGGGAACTGAGATACAGGCTATAGCCAGACATGGCAAGGTCTGGTTGAGATCATTCTGCACAGTATCAGGATAAGTAGAAGCTTTGATGTGACAAGAGTCAAAATGAGAACTGATATGTCAGGAAAGTGACTAGAGAGTGGCTCACTTCCCTGTCGGCACTAGATATCTTACAGCCTCATGGAAGGAGTCTTTCATGAGGAAAGAAAGAGTGATTATACTTGTCATTTTTAAACAGTTATCTCTACAAAATGTGGGTATATCAATATCAATGGTATTATCATTGTCAAAAAAGCCTTACAATTATTCTTGGTATTGTTTTCATTTAAATAAGGAAACTAGGCCCACCATTTTATAGACACACTATTTTGACCCTAACAGTACTGCTCAAATGAATAATCAATATCACACTCAAGATGTGGTTTCCAATGATTTTTGATGTTTCCAAAAATCATAGTCACTTTCTTGGAGTGAATAGCCATTGTTGAGGACATTCAAAAGAATATGCTAAAGATTTAAAGTAGTTTCAAAACATGAGGTTCTAAAATATTGTGAACAATAGACTGACCTTAAAAATTCCTACAGTAGCTGCTTTTATGAGGATAATATCATTTGGATATATATTTCCTTTTGAGTCAATAGTGTATTACATGTATCTAAACCTGTGAACATATAATAATGTTTGTTATTTCAGAAATGATGGAAAAAAAAGGTGTAAATCTATTATTGAATAGTCCCTAAAGGTATCATCAGTTCAAGTGCTTCTGTGATCAAGAGAGTCAATATAATTTCTGGCCATCATCAAGGGGAAATAGGGACAAACTAAAAAAATGTAATTCCCCTTGTATCAAACATCAGCATCCATAATGCTACAGTTCCATTCACTTGAAAATCAAGAAAAATAGAACAATTTCAGAAGGGCCCACGAAAGATGACTACAGTGTCTCAAGACATCAAAGGTCTTCATAGGAAGAGAAATGAAAACGTAGGGCTCTTCTTCAGTAGGCAAAGAAATAGATCAAAGGTTGATGGGCTTGAAGATTAAAAAATCACGACGAGTAGGTATGATGAATCTGGACTTGCAACAAATCTCAGAACCTGCCAGCAATTCCGGAAGGCTAGAAGGGACTGCAGTGGCTTATATGTAATACAGTAGTCTCTGATTTTTAAGTCTTCCAGCAATCCTACACCAACGGCGTGTCCACAATTCAATTCTGACACTATCAACCCAGAGTTAGCATCAGAACTTACAAGTTAAAGGCCTCGTCTACAAGACTGCCCCCGCTCCAGACGCCATCTCAAATTCTGGGCCACTTGTACTCCTGACTGACCAGCTAGAAACTCGAGTTCCTACGCCCCTCTCCTCAGGTTTGATAATTTGCTAGAACAGCTTACAGAGCTCAAGAGAACACTTTACTTACATATACGGGTTTATTATAAAGGATGCAGAGGAAACCGATGAAAAGGTACATAAGGCAAGGACCAGAAGGGTCCCAAGTCGGGCGCTTCCGTCTGTGGACTTGGAGCGGGCCACCCTCCTAGCAGATGAATTCATGTGGATGTGTTCACCAACCTGAAAGCTCTCTGAATTGCAAACAGCCAGATGAGAAGTACTGAATGCCTCATAGGCGCTGGGTTCAAAGGGATGAGCGACAAGAACGAAAAACCCAAAAACAAAAAACAAGAACCAAAAAACAAACTCCCACCTGACTCACTACAGAGCCCAATCTCTAGCCCCACTTCTTGCTGCTCCCAGGAAATTAGTGAGTATGGCTGAAAGTCCAAATCACATGGTCATTCTGGTGACCAGCCCCATCCTGAGGCTACCCAGGGCCCCACCCTACGTCACCTCCTTAGCAGACTCCAGTGTGCCAAGAAGTGGTTCCTTATGAATAACAAAAGACATTCCCCTATCACTCAGGAAATGCCAAGAGTTTTAGGAGTGCTGTGCCAGGAGCCAGGGACAGAGACTGAAAAAAAAAATTTTTTTTTTTTATCATACTGCAAGTCTGTTAACATTAAAGTCTTATCTGAAACACCCAATGTGAAATTCTATTGTGACAGGCCAGATGACTGTCTTCGGAACTTACACACAAAAATCTCATTCCACAACTCTTGGGCTCCTCATCTAGCTTTGAAAATACAAAAGAACTGAGAGTTAGAAATTAAAAAGAGGATTTTGTGGGGGGCACCTGGGTGGCTCAGTCGGTTAAGTGTCCAACTCTTGATTTCAGCTCAGGTCATGATCTCATTTGTGGTTATGGGTTCAAGCCCCACACTGGGCGCCCTTCCCCTATTCACTATCTATCTATCTATCTATCTATCTAAATAAATAAGTAAATAAATAAATAAGTAGGAGTTTTTAAAGACAATTTCCTTAGAGATGAGGGGATACCCCCACCCTACCTCAAGTTTAGAAAAAGTAAGGTGTCAGTGAAACTTTGGCGGGGAGGCTACTTGGACTCTGCATTTGAGAACAGAGGAGGGAGATATGAGTCCAGGCCCAGGGAATCCCAAGAGTGGCTAATACGTGGGTTTGACCTTGGCATGAAGGAGACAGAACTCCCCCGTCCCTCAAGGTGACTCAACAGGTGCCACATAGTTTCCCCTGGGCCAGGCACAGACCCTGCTGAGGAAAGAGCTGTCTAGAGCCATTACACTTCTGCCCAGGAGGGCCTCCTGATGGGAGATGGTTCTCTAACAGCAAAGGTCCATAATCCCTGGAGAACCAGGAGCCAAGGGGGTTGCAGGCAGCCAGATGAGAAGTACTACGTGCCTCACAGGTGCTGTGCTCCAAGGGCTGAAAAACAACAAAAACCCAAAAACAAAAAACAAGAACTAAAAACAAACAAACATCACCTGCCAGATAAAGAGTTGACAAGTGTAACATTGTGCCCTATTCTCCTAATCCCCTCTCCTACTTAAGCCAGGTCCCAAGGAGTTAAAAAAAAATTACAGCAAGCTAGTGAGGAAGAAACATTAAGCTGGGGAAGGGGAAAGAATCATGCCTCCTTCTGCCACTACAAACAGCCAACATTTTAGTGACCTTGCCTGGGGGAGGAGGTGAGGATTGACATTAAATTCAATTCTATGTTTCCACTACCTGCATGGGTTAGCTATTCTAATGTCTGAATCGAGACCATGTTCAGGACTTGAGGTGGCCATGGGGCCACCTGCTACCCAAGAATGAACAGAGAGCCATGGGACCTGTCCACGTTTTCATTTAGAGAGATGGCAGAGGGTTATTCCCTATGGAACACGTTCTAAAGGAAAACAGGAGATGAAAAATACAGTTGCAGCTTATTATATTCTGTAAGTAGTACTCACTCAACATACCATCACACAAAATGAGGTGTATCGATAGGACCAACAAAAAAATTATGGCTCTCATCTCCGGAGGCAATACCAATTTAGGTGTAAGTAGATTCAAGAAAAGTTTAGATCAGTTCACGGATAATGTCAAGATTGGCTGCCAAGAGAAACAGGGAATATTTGGAAGATGCTGTCATACTTTGCACTAATATGATAACCATGTCCTCCCAGTGGCTTCTTCTGTTTTCGGTGTCATACTAACAAGCAAACAAAAGATCAACTTCAATGTTTTAAAACTGTGCATGTCTTAATTGACCATAACCATTATATACCAAGATAAAATAATTATGAGCATTATCTCATTGACCAAGGCATTAAAAAAATATTTTTTTAATGTGTATTTATTTTTTGAGAGAGAAAGAGAGGCAGAGCTCAAGCAGGGGAGGGGCAGAGAGAGAGGGAGACACAGAGTCCGAAGCAGGCTCCAAGCTGTCAGCACAGAGCCTGACACGGGGCTCAAACTCACGAACCATGAGATCACAACCTGAGTTGAAGTCGGACACTTAACCAACTGAGCCACCCAGGTGTCCCTGACCAAGGTGTTTTAAACAAGACTCTATAAAGATGATGATAAATGCACATAGACTATCCACTAAAGGTTATTAACATTCTCTTAAAGTTATCCTTCAAGTCATGTGGCCTGGGACAAGAGTAGTTTAGGAATAAGCATGAGGCCCTCCAGGCCTAAAAGAACTTGCAAAAATTAACTACAAATAATTTACGTGGGTTGAGTATCCATAAAATGGGACAAAAAGAATACTTTACTATGTTACACACGCTATGGAGCTTATATTCAAAATATTACGGTATTTAAGCCTGAGACCATCCAGTGAGAAAAACAGCTCTTGTTTTCTTTCTGCCCAGCATCCTGTCCTTACCTAGAGGCGGCAGCAGCTTTCCTTGGGCATCTTATCTATTCTCGGTTCACATGCCTTGAGAACCTACACGCTCCTGGAGAGGCCTGGCCAGCTGGAGACACTGACTGACCAGACACTTATGAGCCAAGCTAGAGCAGTAAGAGTCAGCTGCGGGACATTTGCCAAAACAGTTGGAAAAGAGTGCTTTCTTTGCATGGGCTTCCCAAGACCCAGAATGGATATAAAGAGCTGCTGGCAGCCATTTTTTGTTTTATTTTGTTTTAAGTTCGTTTATTTGTTTTAGGAGACAGAGAGAGCACAAGCAGGGGAGGGGCAGAGAGAAAGGGAGAATCTCAAGCAGGCTCCACACTGTCAGCACAGAGCCTGATGAGGGACCCGAACCCCTTAACTGTGACATCATGACCTGAGCCGAAACCAAGAGTCGGATGCCCAACTAACTGAGCTGCCCGGGCACCCGTGGTAAGCCATTTTTCTCTCCACTTTGAGAGACCCCCACCTAAAATGAAGCCAACCCAGGAAAGAGAAGGAGCGAGAGGTAAAGAAATACATATTTCTGGAATTGTGTAAACATCTGAATTCGGCTATGTCTAAATTCTATCCCTGGGGTTCTCTGTTAAGTAAATAAATGAATTTGTTTTTTGATTTTAGTCATGTTGAATTTGATTTCTTTCACTGCACCCAAAAATCCTTACTAGTTTTTGTAACCATTGTTATTCTTGTCTTACATAAATATGGCTCAGAGCCTACATGATTTTCCAAGATCATGCAATAATCTGTGGCTGAGCCAGGATGCAAACCCAAAGCTGTCAAACTCCCTGTCTGTGGCTCTTCCCAATTCTCAGCTGGTTCTCCATCCCACATACTTATACTACCAGCGTTTTACAGGCCTAACTGCATTTTTTACCTCTTTTTGCATAAGCACTCACGTAATCAGATAGGCCAGCAGCCATGTCAGAAGCAGAAGGATCAGGAGAATGAGTTTGTGACATGAAGCAGACAAATGAAGGATGTTCACTAAAGCAATTTTGTGAAAGCAGACTATTACCAAATCGATCATCAGTTCCTTTAATACTTAAAGTTCTGGAAGCCTATGAAACTGAAGTACTATGAGCCACAAGAATAGAGTAGAAATAAAGAAAATCCAAGCAATCATACTGGCTCCATTCCTGTTGGTAATTTAATCATCCACATGGTATCATTTTTTGTCTTGAAGAACTATAATGTTTAGTATTGAATTTTTCGGTTACCTAATGTGAAAATCTGTCAAAATTATTAAATAGAATGTTTTCAACCCCACAGAGGAATCTGTCAGTCAAGGATCAAGGAGGACATATAGCTAGTTCATGAATAAAAACATGTGTTCTGTCTCACACTTTGATAGGAGTATTAGTTGATTCAATTTTTTTGAGTCATATTAGGCAGTATCTGTCAAAACTGTAAACAAACTTAACTTCAGACCCAAGACTTCTACATTTTGTAATGTCATAGAGTAACTCTCCCCCGTGGGCTCAGATATGTTTGTATAAAGGCACAGTAGCATTATTTAAAAAAAAAGATTTTAATGTTTATTTATTTTGGGGAGACAGAGACAGGGTGGGGGAGGGGCAGACAGAGAGGGAGACACAGAATCCCAAGCAGGTTCCAGGCCCTGAGCTGTCAGCACAGAGCCCGACGCAGGGCTCAAACTCACAAACCAAGGGGTCGTGAGCTGGGCTGAAGTTGGAGGCTCAACCGACTGAGCCACCCGGGTGCCCCGTCATTAGCATTATTTATAACTGCAAACACAACGGAATAAGTTTCCATTAGCAGGTAATCAGTTGGATAAATTGGGGTACATACAACTTCTGATTTAATACAGCAGGTTGAAAACACATGTTTATATCTGCTCTCTCCTAAAACACCACTGATAGCAAAGAAATTAAGAAAGAAGCCACAAAGATACAGGGAAAGGAGATAGCAAAGAAATTAAGAAAGAAGCCACAAAGATACAGGGAAAGGAGAGAAGGGAACAGCAGGTAAAAGAGGTGAACCACCTGTGGGAAGCTGGGAGTGACCCAACAGATGGTATATACAATGTAGCAAGACAGAGAACTGAACCAACAGGGAAGGAATACAATAAAAAGTAAGCCAACTGCAAAATCTCAGAAAGTGTCAGGCATGAAGGAACGGAGGATTTCTAAAGGCAGCCAGAACAGGATGGGGTTAAAAATAGGAGGATTAATGGAAGGTCTTTAAAAGTTCTTGCCCCCTTGACAATTAGCCTTCCCCTCCCTGGAAGAAAACTAGATTTCACTCTGTGCATAGGCTGCACACCTACTGGGGATAGCAGACTACAGGAGAACAGAGAGGGGAGGCGAGGCACCACATGAACACAGGGGATTAAATAGAAATCATGCTAAATGGTGAAACACCCTGGCCCCATTTGACTAGCAGTCAGCCTTCGAACCTCCAGGCAGACAACTGAGCTCTATCTTTGGAGTGACTGACCACGCTGAGAAAAAAGGCACTGTCACTTGGGGAATGCAGGAACTAAGTCCAACAAAACTGCCAGATCCAACAAAACTCATTCACAATGCAGCTGCCAATTCATAAGACCTTCTGATCAGCTTCTTAGTGTCTCATTCCTAAATGAACAGACAACCAAAGATCACCAGATAATTAAAAGCCTCTAATATAAGAGCTGGGATGGGGGATTCAGAAGGGGAGGGGGGTGGGGAATGAACTCAGAGGAAATAAGGACAATTCAGAGCTTAAAAGAAAAAAGGCAAGGATGGGGCGCCTGGATGGCTCAGTCGGCTAACTGTTCATCCGACTCTTGGTTGCAGCCCAGGTCATGATCTCACAGTTTGGGGTTTGAGCCCGGATTCGGCTCTGCACTGATCGTGCAGAGCCTGCCTGGGATTCTCTCTCTCCCTCTCTCTGCCTCTCTCTCTGCTTGTGGGTGCTCTATCTCAAAAATAAATAAATAAACGTAAAGGCTTAAATAACTTAAAATTAAATAAACTTAAAAAACTTCAACTTAAAAACCACTATAGTTACTATCCTCAGACACACAAAAAAGTGCATAAATGAAACAATGAAAGGAGTCTTTAAAAAAGAAACATTTGGGAACTAAAACCCTCTTGGAATCAAAAATATTGATAGTGGAAAGTTGGAATTGAGGGGCGCATGGGTGGTTGAGTCAGTTAAACATCTGACTTCAGCTCAGGTCATGAGCTGTTCGTGAGTTCAAGCCCCACATAGGGCTCTGTGCTAACAGCCTGGAGCTTGGAGCCTGTTTTGGATTCTATGTCTCCCTCTCTCTCTCTGCCCCTCCCCTGCTCACACGCTCGCTCTCTCTCTCTCTCTCTCTCAAAACTAAACATTAAAAAAATTAAAAAAAAAAAAAAGAAATTTAGAATGTAATAGAAGAATTGGAAGGTAAAGCTTTGTCTACCCAAAAAGCAGACAAAAACACAAAGACACAGAATATGAGAGTGGAGACATAAGAAAATTATTGGATTAGTTCAGGAGATCCAATGTTCACAATAGGTGTCCCCTAAACACAGAAAATATATGATGAAAACATACCCCACATGTGAGTGTGCAAAAATCTTAACACAAAACCCCACAGCCCCCCATGTCACACTATTCACAAACATCAACTTCTGGTGTGCTATACAACTAAAATATGAAAAGCAAAACAATTAAGCCTTAAGAAGACCATGCTTACTTACATCATTCCCCTTGCTTCATCTCAGCACGTAGGCATTTTACCATCTCATACTATCATGAGGAGAAGATGGGTGCAGTACAATGTGATAGTTTGAGAGAGAGAGAGAGGCACCACATTCATATAACTTCCATTACAGTATACTATTATAATGGTTATATTTTATAATTATTGCCGTTAATCCTCTTACTTTGCCTAACTCATAAATTAAACTTTATCATGGGCATGTATGTTTAGGGAAAAACATGGTATAAATAGGGTTCGGTACTACCCTCGGTTTCAGGCATCCTCTGGGGATCTTAAAACGTATCCCCTGAGGATAAGGGGGTGGGGGGACTACTGTATGCATATGCTGAGTCCACTCAGAACCCATCCATCTGGTCATGTGCCGCATTGATCAACACGTTCTCCTTGGGTATCAAGCTTCTTTGGTTTTATTTATGTATTCTTAAAGAGTAGAAGTAGAAACAAAGAAATTCAGGGGAACATTTACTATTTATGCCAATAAGAAATGTATATCATTCTTAAATCAAACTATTGTATATTGCATTGTTTGCATCCGATTTCTGAAAACTCAAAGACCAGGTCTTTTCAGCTTCAGTAGGAAAGCACGATGGTGCAACAGGGGTACCTGGCAAAAGCACAAGGGAGAATTCCTCATGGTGCGGGGGAAAGAGCACTGGGTTAGGGGCTCGGAGCCCCAATCTGTCTACGTATGCACAGCTGGTTAAAGGCAGAGTGCAACTAAATTCAGATCTCCTAACTCCTAATCTAGCATACATCCTACTATATGCTATTGCTATCCTGTGTGAATTACTGATTTAGGAGTTAGAAGGGTACGGGGAGGGCGGTGCCTAGGTGGATCAGTCGGTTAAGCGTCCAACTTCAGCTCAGGCCATGATCTCTCACTCCGTGAGTTCAAGCCCTGTGTCAAGCTCTGTGCTGACAGCTTGGAGCCTGGAGCCTGTTTCAGATTCTGTGTCTCCCTCTCTTCCCCTCCCTCGGTGGCACTCTGTCTCTGTCTCTCTCTCTCTCTGTCAAAAAATAAACACTAAAAAAATGTAGTTAAAAAAAAAAGGAATTAGAAGGGTATAGACATCAGGCAGAAAAAGAAAACCCAAAATTATTTCATTAAGAGCATGTCTCTGTTAATTAAAAAAAGACCCTTTCAATAATATATAAACTAACATTTTCTTATTGAGGTCAAAACTATATTTTAGGTACATATGTTAACTAGGTAATTATTCCCTCCAAATAGTAAACTTGGGCACTCAGACGACATAAAATGAAGTTAGAAATAGGTACAATTTTATTTTATCTAATTCTGTACTACTTAAAAATATAAGAACAAAAAACAAAACAAAAAATATAGCAAGGAACAAGTATTACTTTTATAACCAGAGAAAACAAAGACAGTAACCCTTACTAGTTCAGTTGATTGGGGTTAATGACATTGGCTATGATGCATATACGATGGACTGTAACATGTAATTACTGACCAGGGAAGTTGTTCCAGATATATAGATACGTGGATGAATTCAGTTGTGAAACTAGGCATGATCTCTTTTTTTTATCAAATGTATATAAGTATTTATAAAAAATCTGGAACATTGGGGCGCCTGGGTGGCTCAGTCGGTTAGGCGGCCGACTTCGGCTCAGGTCATGATCTCGCGGTCCGTGAGTTCGAGCCCCGCGTCGGGCTCTGTGCTGACAGCTCAGAGCCTGGAGCCTGTTTCAGATTCTGTGTCTCCCTCTCTCTGACCCTCCCTGTTCATGCTCTGTCTCTGCCTGTCTCAAAAATAAATAAAAACATTTTAAAAAATTTAAAAAAAAATCTGGAACATTATATAATAAAAAGTCAGGATATAAAAAGGGAAGACTATAGACTATCACTGTCAAGTTGGGTAGAAAGAAGCACTGTTTATCAGACCCTGCTTAAGACTCTCTAATGGTTTCTCCCTTGCCCTGAGAATATGACCTAATATCCTTATAACATAAGGCCTTGAATGATCCGACCCTTTTCAATCTTCAAACGTCACCTTCTAGAACTCTTCCTCTCAACCATGGGAGGAGCAGTATCCTTCTTTCTGTTCTCTGAACTTGCCAAATTCAAATTCATTTCTGCCTCATGACCTTTGCATGTTTTCCTTCATGCCTAGAAAGCCCCTTCATGCCAGCAAGCCCCCTCATGCCGTATCTTCACATAGATGGCCCCTTCTTACCATTCAGATCTTAGGTCAAATGCCTCTAAGATAGCCCCTCCCCACCATAATAATTTACGACGTTCCCTGTCCCCCCCAAATCCTAGTAACTCTGCACTAATTAGGCTTTTTCATTTTCATGTAGCTACCACTATTTGAAGTTGTCTCATTCATTAACTTGTTTCCTGTTTGTCTTCACTACAAAACTGTAAGCCCCATGAAGGAGCGAATCTTGCCTATCTTACTTAAATGCTGCTGGATTCCCAGCATCTAGAACAAGCCTAACATACAGCAAACCCCCAACCAATATTTATTGAAAATGCAGGATTCATTGCCTCTTAAATAGAAGACAATTTGATCCTCACCGCGTTGCTTTCCATTTCAGTGATGTACGTTGGCTACTCACAGATTCACAACTGCTTACAAGAGGAGCAGAGGCGGTATACAGCCTGCACAACCTCCACCTGATGCCGGGATTCAGGCAGGAGTGATGCCCACCGAAATATTCCTGGTACGACAGAGAACTGGATCCTGCATGCGTTCACCAGCGGACGAGCAACGCTCCTGAGAATTCAGCGTTTTGCCCAGGGGTTTGCAGGGTTTCGGAGCCACACTCTGGAGGGCTATCAAAAATGCGTCAAGTGCCCTGAGCCCTTGGGATTACAGAAGCAAATAAACATCACTCATTTTAGCTCTGCATCTGCCGGGCATCGATAAAGTCAATACCCATTCCATAAGGAGCATGCACTAAAGTTTCCAGCTGCCAAATCACACGGGTTGCCTCAGACTGAGACCAACACGACGCTTCTGAATATTAATTTGGCAAAGGATCAGGAATTCCCCGACTTCCTATCCATTAGACCTCCATCTGTCCAAAGAAGCCAGCAGTCGTCTCTCTTTTACCTCTTCAGCAGAAATTGAACAAATGAGAAGCAACAGTGCCTGGCAAAGCTTATAGGAAACGCGTGTTCTACCCACAATTAAAATTACTATCTGAGGTCACGGTCAGGGGGTTCCTGTTTGTACCTTGTCAATGACAGACAAGCACTCAGTTCATTTCTCTCCAGTGAATGTTCTCAAAAGCAGCCCCACATCATTCAACAACAGGCTTTAAAAAGGACAGGGCAACTCTCTCTTGGCATAACAAACGTTATTAAATTACAAATACATCGAAATGGCTTACTTCTCATGTAACTGGCTTCCACCTTTTTTCTCATTACTTTCTTTTTATATTAAAAATGTCTTGGGCGCCTGGGTGGCGCAGTCGGTTAAGCGTCCGACTTCAGCCAGGTCACGATCTCGCGGTCTGTGAGTTCGAGCCCCGCGTCAGGCTCTGGGCTGATGGCTCGGAGCCTGGAGCCTGTTTCTCATTCTGTGTCTCCCTCTCTCTCTGCCCCTCCCCCGTTCATGCTCTGTCTCTCTCTGTCCCAAAAATAAATAAAAAACGTTGAAAAAAAAAAAAAAAAGTCTTACTTAAGTGGTAGGTCCCTGGTCAACCTCAACATGTAAACATGGCCTTGTTTTCTTTAAAAAAGGTTTTAAAATGAGGTGGTGACTTAACTTTGGTAAAAAGAAAACTCAGGAACAATTAATGTAACGCCATCTAACCCATAGTTGTTATCCCGATCCCACTTGGAATTGTAAAAGGTCCCTGTACCCTCCCCCATCAACCTGTGCAGGACCTCTTTCAACGGCTGCCTGCCTTTTCCGTGCGGATGCGCATAATGGTGAACAGACTAAAATGAGTGGTGATGCACTGTAGGGAGAGAGGGGAGGGAGGGTGTGGCGGGTGCTGGAGCACATGGATTCTAGATGTGCCTAGAGAAAGAGACACGAGCAGGTGAGTCAGAGGCAGTGACCTGAAAAAGGCCACGGGGCCAGCTGGGTCGGGGGGGGGGGGGTGTGCCCAGAGTAACCAGAGATGAGCCCACAGTCGGGCTGTGGGCAGGAACAGTGCCTACAGTGGAGTCTGAAGTTGCCTCCAAACGATCTGGGCCGCCAAGGCCTGCACCAGGCTGGGGCTATGCTGACGGAAAGGAATGGCAGGCATGGAGGAAGCTGGAAGTGAGAGGAGAAGGTGGCAGAAAGCCAAACCCAAAGTTATCGACGGCTTCTCTCTTGAGAGGTCTGTGAGAAATCTGAGCACAGGGAAGAAATGTGGAGATAAAAGCAACAGCGATGCCTTATCCAGATGTAACGTGATGAAGATGTGGAATTGCTCTCGCGCCTCCCCGATACACAATTTGTCCTCAGCTTCCACTCCTTCCATCTCTATGAGGCCCCAGGCTCAGCTGTCGGATCTCACCAGTCCGTCTCCTATCTGCACAAGATCAGCACAAGTGCTAACAGCTCAAGTTTGGACTCTTCCAACAGTCTCTTGGACTTTGCTTCAAAATCTTGGCCCTCGAACTCGGCAGCCAGAATCGTCCCGTCAAAGCAAAACAACCAAAAGAAGGTCCCCACAAAAGGTCATTGGTAATTGATTAAAACACCCAATTACAAGTACAGAGAGCTTTAACTGAAGCCTCTCCTCATACCCGTCCCTGGCTCCCTCTCCACCCCTAAAAAAAAAACAAGCAGAAAGCCATCCTTTCAGCTACCACATCAACAAATACAGTAAGCAAAAAAAAAGGAATAAATTATATTACTGTAAACTGGACAGCCCTTATTTTCATAAAGGTAGTAATTTGCTCCATGAAAGCTTTTCTTTTGGTTCTTTCTGAACTGGTACATATGCAACCCTCACTGCTTTTTAAGCCGACACAGAGTCAATCTTGTGATGTATGAGCCTTGAAACTCTTTGGAAAATTACAGAGCGTATAATTCACAGAATAGGAAGAAAGTAACTTTCCCTTCCATTTGCAATCAGTTAAGACGACCGGCCCAAACCTTGCTGAGTAAACACCCCCAAAAAAGAGATTTCTTTGTGCTAAAAATCCAAATGGGGGAGGAAGTGGCCTGGGGCACCAGAAAGCCATAGGCTGACACCTGGTTATAATAGTTTCCTGCATCTCATCCAATGCCAAGAAAACCTGGTTCTGCTTCACTGGGCAGAGGAATGTATATATCATGTATGCCTGTCAATACATCTTTTTAAAAACAACACTGAGACTTCATATCCATTACAATGGCGACTATAAAAAACAAAAACAAAACCCCGAAAATAACTGGTGCTAGCAAGGACACAGGGAAATTGGAAGCCTTGGGCACTGCTGGTGGGAATGTAAAATGGTGCAGCCTCTTTGGCTTTGCATGGTGGCTTTGCAAAATATTGGTGGCTTTGCAAAATATTAAAAATAGAATTATCCTATGACCGACCAGTTCCACTGCTGGGTATATGCCCAAAAGAAGTGAAAGCAGGGGCTCGAACAGGTATCTGTGCAGCTATCTTCACAGCAGCACTATTCGTAAGGGCCAAGAGGTAGAAGCAACTCAAGTGGCAAACAAAATAAAGTTTATGAACATCATGGAATATTACTCAGCCTTAAAAAGGAAGTTCTGACACATGTTGCAACACGGACGAACCCTGACGACATTATGCTAAGGGAAAGAAGCCAGCCACAAAGTGACAAATACATGACTCCACTTATGCGAGTCAAATTCATAGAAACACAAAGAATGGTGGTTATCAGGGGCTGGAGAGACAAAGAATGGGAAGTTATTGTTTAACGGGTATGGAGTTTCAGTTTGAAGCGATTAAAAAAAAAATGTTCTGCAGATAGACGATGGTGATGGTTGCTTAACAATAGGAATGTACTTAATGTTATTGTACTCTTAAAAGGGTTAAAATGGTAAACTGTACATTACATATATTTCACCATACCTCAAAAAAAAATTCAAAACTGGGGTGCCTGGGTGGCTCAGTTGGTCGAGTGTCTGACTCTTGATTTCTGCTCAGGTCACGATCCCAGGGTGGTAGCATCAAGCCCCGCGTAGGGCCCTGCACTGAGCATGGAGCTTGCTTAAGATTTTTTCTCTCTCTCTCTCTCTCTCTCTCTCTCTCTCCCCCCCCCCCGCACCTCTTCCCCACTTATGTTCTTGCTCTTTCTCAAAAAAAAAAAAAATCCAAAACTGTAATCATTTTATCTGTACTTTGTTCTTTTCATTTAGTTTGACATCATGAATGTTAATAAATGTACTCTGGTCATTGTAATGGCTGCAAAGTATTTGTGTGAATTTACTATAATTAATGTCACCAATCCTCTGTTGTCGGACAGTTGCATTGCCTCTGACTTTTCTTGTCCCAAAAAGATGTTGGATGATTCAATCATGTGACATATCAGGTCACACTACATTCCCAGGGAACCCTACCTAGGGTCATTCACAAATATTCTGGAAAGCTTGCACTTCACTCAAGAGAACTTGCTGTTTGCTCACCATTAAAAATATTTATTAAGTCCTAGTACCTTTAATATGTTACAGTTAGTAACAAATATAATGAATAATACTAATTAAAAATATTTATTAAGTACCTGTATACTTTCAAGTTTACTACAGAGGGAAAAAGTTAGACAAGGTACGAATTGAACATGATACCCTGGGCAATATTCAAAATATTTAGCAAAGGCTGTTAGCTGCACGGATCACTCAGAGGAGAGGCCAGCTGAACAATGGGGTCAGCCGGATCAGAGCATATTGCCTATTAGATTAGCTCTCTTAACCCCAAAGGAACCATTTAACCAGGAGTATGAGGTTAAATGGAAGTTCTAAAGTAAAAGTTTCTGAAGACGGGCACCTGGGTGGCTGGGTTGGTTGAGTGTCTGACATCGGCCCAGGGCATGATCTTGCAGTTTGTGAGCCTGGGTCCCGTATCGGGCTTGCTGCTCTCCGTGCATAGCCACTTCAGATCTGCTGTCCCCCTCTCTCTGTCCTTCCTCCACTCGCATTCTCTCTCTCCCCAAAATCAACAAAACATTAAAAAACAATTTTGTTTAAGTTTTTGAAGAGCCCCTGTATTTTATTGGTTGCCCAAAGGAATAGGTGCTTATTTGGAAAAAGAGGAGCAAAGCTCTAGACAGGGAACATTTGCTATCCCTATGGGACTGGTCTAGGGCCCAGGGGAGAGGTCTGGTGTCCACATGTACACAGGTGCTGGGGAGCACCCTTGGTCACTGAGACGTTAAAGAGTAGGCCCTTCAGACTTCTGTGAGTGTCTCCTGTTAAAGGCAGATTCAGATTCGGCAGGTCTCAGGTGGAGCCTGAGATCCGAATTTCTGACAAACTCACAAGTGAGGCCTATGTGCTGGTCCACAGACCCCAATTTGAGGAGTGAGGTGTCCTGACGGTAGGTGGAAGAGAAGAGAGAGTAAAGAGAGAGAGAGCAGGACTCTGAGGAATCTCAATCTCTCAAGGAGGGTCAGGAGAAGTAGAGGTTGCAAGGAAATTGAGAAAGGTAAAGATAAATCCAGGAGAGCACGGGGTCAGAGGTCAAAGAAGAAAGGAACAGCATTATCAACCCTACTGGCAGATCAGGTAAGACTCTAAAAAGAGGCACTTGAGCCTGTCCTAGTCCACTCGGGCTGTCGTAACAATATACCACAGTTGTGGAGGTGGGAAGTCGGAGGCCAGGGTGCCAGCATGGTGGGGCTCTGGTGAGAGCTCTCCTCCTGGGGTTGGCAGTGGGCTAAATTCTGGCTGTGTGCTCACATGGCCTCTCCTCAGCCCTCCCCGTTCTTCCTCTTCTTCTAAGGACACTAATCTCATCATGGGGCTCCACCTTCACAACTTCACTTAAACTTAACACCTTAAAGGCCCCACCTTCTAAGACCACCCCATTGCGGGTTGGGGCTTCGACATATGCAGGGGAGACACAAACGTTGGGCTCCCAACAGTGCCCACTGGACTTTGTGTAGATGTAAAGATGCCCATGAGGCGTTTGGCAGCCATTTCAGTGGGTGATGGGATTACTTGAGGGCACACAGATTCGCGGTAACAACCCAAGACCACTTCTGTAATACAATGTCGGGACTCTCAGGTCCCCCCAGTGGAACATGACCCAGGTCGGGACTGCTGAGACACTGGCGTGGCAAAGTCGCTGCCTCTGGGCTCAGCACAGCACCCCCCACATGCAAGGCAAGCAGGAGCTCCTGGGTACACACGCCAAGAAGTTCCTGAGACAGGAATCCGGGCCACAGCCGTTCACATCCTTAATACCCATTAAATTGCTAAAGACAATCTCCCAGGCACTGAAGGCTGAACAGAACAGAGGACTCTAATCCCTGCCAGTGGCCAGCGTTTTCTCTCTCCTAAACTATCAATTTCGCCTCACTTTGCAGACCCAGCAGAAGTTCCATCTGCAAAAATGAGATAAGAGCAGTCACAAATGCTCCTTATCCCCATTTTCCCACAAGAAGCTCAAAGAAAAGGCACATGGTTTCTGAGGTCCAATCTCTCAAGCGTGTTATTCTAGTGACCTCATCAGAGTCACACGGCTCCCGGTGGGTGGGCGTGGGGGTGGGGGGAGCTCCCAGCGCAGGGGAGCCCCGAGGGAGCTGGGGTGGTTGTCAACGGCACTAGGGCATCACCAATTAACACAATCCATGCAAGGACAGATGGCCTTTTTCCCAATGCTCTATTTTCAATTCAGTAGCAAAACTAGAACGAAATAGACCAGGGGCTGCCTTGTAGAGCAAAAAGTATTTTATAATTATGGTTATTTGGCAAATTAAGGCAACAGAATGAGCAGAATGCCAAAAATTAGCCACCTCAACGTCTATTGTAATTACAAGAATCTCACTTATCCAGAAACATCAGCTACGTGAAAAGGGCCTCCAGGCAAACAAAGCTGGGATCTGGGCAGTTTGATTACAGGAACACACCAATGTGTCTGACTCATTGACTTTTACTCTAGAGAGAAGTCTAACTGGCTTGGTTATTTGTTTTTCAAGGCAGTGACAAATTAGAATGTAAACTCCAGAAGGGCAGGGATTTCTGTCAGCCTTGTTGGCTGATATATCCCTGGCACGAAGAACAGAACTTGAGGATCTGTCCAATGGCGAAAGAATGTTTTCCTCAATTTGGCGACAGCCCGCTCCTTCCCTATTAGGTCAAGACTCAGCTACTTCACGCTTGAGTTCCCAAAGAGGGGCGATTTTGCAACCCCTGGTTTAACTGCCATGACCGACCATTTCCTTGTGAACGGATACTGTAAATAACTGGTAAGATTTCTTTTGGAATAGATGTATTCTCTCTGTGATCTTGTTTCCAGGAGTTATTTGCTCTGCACCCTGTTTTTTACCTGGCAAGGTGACTGCCTACCTTGTTTCCTACTAGATTATAAACTCCTCCAAACTTGTAATTAGGGCAGCTTGGTTGAATCAAGCTGGAAGGGGAAATTTAGTTCAGTGTCTACCAGTCTTCACTATTGGAAGGTTCTCAAACTGAACTCCACTGGGACAGGAAGAGAGTAATAATTTTTAATCCCCTCCTATTAATTGGCAAATCACAGGAACTAAGTGGCACTGTAATTTCCCATTTGAATTTTAGCACTTCTTTTGGGTTAACATTCTGTCCAAGGTACGAGACTTTGGGGGCCAACTGATATTTCCAATAAGGGTGAGGAACCCCCTAAATCCATGATAGGCAAATAGTTCTTGCCAAGGCCTAATTCGAGAAAAATTCAAGGGTTTAAGAGTCTTTTTAAGGTTTATTTAATGCTATTTATTTATTTTTGAAAGAGAGAGTGGGAGCGGGGGAGGGGTGGAGATACAGGGGGACAGAAGATCCTAAGTGGGTTCTGCATCCTCAGCAGCAAGCCCAGTGAGGCTCGAATTCACGAACCATGAACCATGAACCATGAACCGAAGTAGGACATTCAACCCACTGAGCCACCCAAGCGCTCCAAGAGCCATGTTTTAAAAATTCAAAATGAAAATAGCTTCTTGAGTCCTACTGGTGGAAGGCGGAGATTAGAAAATGTAAAATGTAAACTTGATTCACTCACAATGTAGAATTTAAGAAACAAACAAGCAAGGGGGGACAGGGTAGGAGACAAGACAAGGAACAGATTTCTTTTTTTCTTTTTTTTAGTCTTTATTTATTTTTGAGAGAGAGAGAGACAGAGCATCAGCAGAGGAAGGGCAGAGAGAGAGGGAGAGAGGGAGACACAGAATCTGAAGCAGGCTCCAGGCTCTGAGCTGTCACAGCACAGAGTCTGATGCAGGGCTCACACTCACGAACTGTGAGATCATGACCTGAGCCGAAGTTGGCATTCAACCAACTGAGCCACCTAGGTGCCCCCCCCCTTTTTTTTTAACATTTATTTATTTATTTTTGAGAGAGAGAGAGAGAGAGAGAGAGAGAGAGAAACACAAGAGGGGAGGAGCAGAGAGAGAGGGAGACACAGAATCTAAAGCAGACTCCAGGCTCTGAGCCATCAGCACAGACATGGGACTCAAACCCACAAACTGTGAGATCATGACCTGTGACCTGAAGTCAGACGCTTAACCGCTTAACCAACTTAGCCACTCAGGCACCCCAAGAAACAGATACTTAACTATAGAGAGCACACTGATGGTTGCCAGAGGGGAGATGAGTGGGGCTGGGGGTATTAAGGAGTGTGCTTGTCCACACTGGTAACATAATGGAAGTGCTGAATCACTATACTGAACACCTGAAACTAAGCACTATATGTTAACTATACTAGAATTGAAATAAAATAATAAAAAATAACATAAGCCTCAGATATGAGAGGTGGGGGAAGCAGTATGCCCTTTTGTTCCCTTCTGTGAAGTCTGAATTATTTTAGAGGTAGTTTTGAAAATTCAAATCTGGAAAAAGAAAACAAAAAAAGCAAATAAAGAAGGTGCCATTTGAATGTAGAAAGACCTGGTTTGAATGTAGAAAGACCAGGCTTTCCCACTGACTTGCTGTGTAACCAACCAGGTAGGAGTGGCCTCCTGGGGCTCCAGTGTCCTACGGGCTACATAGGGTTGTCCTGGGCCCTCCCTCAAACCACTTAGTTGCTGCCACGGCACTCTCTGTGTCCCCTCCAGCCCTGGTCACACTGTGTGCTCTGTTGAGAGTCCCCTGCAAGGTCCCACTCTTTTGCTTTTTCCTATTATCCCACTCAACACACTAGTGTGAAAAACTAGCTGAGGAAATGTACAAAGAGCAAAATACACATACAAATGGGCTATGGCTGCAATTATGATTTTTTAAAAATCTATTTAAGAATAGCAGTGGTTTCTTCCCCTGACTTTCCATTGGCTACGTAGCTTCATTCCTCAATAGATCTGGTGGGGTAGGAAGAATTGGGGAGAGAAGTATTTTAGGAACCGTTGAGAGAATTACAGGGGAAGTCAAGTCATCCTAATGAAAGTCGTTCTATTTGCACCACAACACCAAAATAGATTTTCCATATTCATACTGCATCAGCAAAAAATCACAGTATATCTCTTCATTTTCCCCATCAATTTGCTCACATATTGTCTAAGAGTATAGCAAAGCTCCCAGCATGAGGGCCAGAACTACGAATAAAAAGCAGATGTGCATCAAAGATAGCCCTGCAGGGAGTCTATTTGCATGCAGATCAAGAAGCCTCAAGAGCAGCAACTCACACACTAAGGAAAGGATAAATCAAGATGGAGAAGTTTAGTTTCTCCCCAGGACGTTAGGAACTAATGGGGAGGAACTGACATAGGCGGGACCCCCTCAAAATCCAGTAGGGGCTGAGCCACAGTAACACTGTTTTTATTATAATTGCAAGGGGGGACCTGGGAAAATGTAAGTTGTATGGTATTAGAACAGTTCAGATTTTCTGGAAATACCTTATGATCCCGGGCATATAAAACACCGTAGAATGAGAAAACACATGATCCCCAAGTAACACTACAAGTGTGCCGGGGCGCCTGGGGGGGCTCAGTCCGTCGTTAAGCGTCTGACTTCGGCTCAGGTCATGATCTCACGGTTCGTGAATTCGAGCCCTGCATCAGGTTCACTGCTGTCCGTGCAGAGTCTGCTTCGGATCCTCTGTCCCCTTCTCTCTCTGCCCCTCCCTCACTTGCTCTCACTCTCTCAAAAATAAACAAACATTAAAAAACAAAACAAAACACTACAAGTGTGCCATTTTCACCATTCAAAAACCTTCCGTGAACCAATCACGCAATCTGTATAAAAAGTTCAGACCCTCTGACCCAGATTCTCCTTCAGGGAAACTATCTGAAGGACACAAAACCAAAATATGAAAAAAGTTCACTTTGCAATGATGTTCACAGCAGGGCAATTTGCAACATCAAAAAACCGATGCCCCACCACCTACAGACTTCATTACCTGAGGATCTCATGACCACTAAGCCTCAGTACAAATACAAAATAAGGCTTGACCTCATGAGGCTCAGATGAGGCGGCACAGACAAGCACCTAATAAACACTTATAAATCCCTCTATTTCAAGAGCAGAAACATGCAAACGCTTATAAAAGAAAAGCATCAAAAGCACATGCACACCTGTGTGCGGCAAATCCCCGGTGCAGGGAGCCCTGCACTAGTTAGCCGAAGGCCATCAGTGGCAGAAAACAGAGCAGTTGTCAGAGGTACCACAAACCAGCTGCCACTTCTCAGTCACGCAGTCCAAAAAACTGAAATCCGTACATGAAACGGAGCACCGCACCCCTCCTTCTCTGTCCCTAGCCTTACTGTTCCAGATCTCAGCTTAACAGAGATCAGAAATAAAGCACTTAGGAGAATGCCTTGAGTATAATGGTTGCTCAATCTGTGTTTAGTGAGTAATAAAGAAAATGCATTAAATGCCTTCTGCAAGTGCCTGGAACATGTAAGTGCTCAGTAAATGAAACTGTTATCCTTATTATCATCATCATTATTATTAAATGAAAAATTAGCATTTGTATAGCTCCTTAAAGTTTATATAAAGTGTTTTCGAGTCCCACAGTGATCCTGTAAGAGAAAACAGAAGCTCACTGAATAATTTGTCCAAGTCCTTACTGCCAGCAAATGTTGACTTGGGGACTTGACGGTCCTCCAAGGCCCCTTCCCCTTGAGGAGGCTGGAATTTTATAATAATGGCCTCAAGCCTCCTCTCTATCATGGACGTGATTCCCAACATCCAGTCCATCCCAAGTGGTTAATCAAGAATTATAGCAATCCTGTTCCGCCAGCCAGTCATGGACTGATTTAAGGAAAGGGCAGTGACCCAAACTTTGCCAGTGACAACAAAGTCTTTCGGGAGCTTCTTGGAAAGATTTCATCACTACTGAGCAGACATGAAAGATGCCGTCGCTCCCCTTCCATGTGGCCCTTCAAACAACCGTAGCCATCTGAGGACCATGGCAGGGGCAGAGCCAAGAGAATCACAGAGAACTAAAGTCAGAGCCCAGACATTTCTGCTCCTGGACTTTCCACCGCACAAAGAATCCTTTTCCTTACCAGTGAAGCCAGGCCAGGTTGGAGTTTCCATTCTTATACCCCCAAACTACCCACCTGATATACTCTCTACAAACGCCATTTACACATCGGGCCCAGCACACGTGTCCTGTCCCCCGTGCAGTAGCCCCAGATCCTCACATGTGGGTATTCTAAGCTTACATCAGATCTAATTTTGACTTCCAAAATCCTGAATGGGCAGAGGAGGAAAGCAGACAGTGGTATGCACAGCTGTACAAAGGGAATGCATATTGCTGGTTCCCATCACATGGCTAACTATAGAAACAAAGACACCACACTGAGTCCCACTCAAGTTTCTGGCCCCTCTCCCATGACCCCCACCCCCACAAATCACAACAAAGCTCGGCAGCTGGAAGCCTGATGATCCCCAGTTGCTTCCCCGCCCACAGAGTGCTGTACTGCACACTACCAGAGAAAAGGAAGAGGAGGGAGAAGGAAGAGGAAGAGGGGGTTTCGTGAGAGCACGCAGTCCTTTCTTGGCAGGTTGATAAGGACGATTTGGCGAAAGCATCAGAAGTTACTTGTGAAATGTGTTGTTTTGCCAACTGGTACTTGCAAATTAGTTTTTCAAAAATGACAGTGCAAAATAGAAGCTATTCAACTGTCTTTTGACAATGTTCTATTGAGATCGAGTGATATTTATTGCATGCCAGATATCAGTCAACCTTCTGTATCTTTCCCTAGAATTGTAACATACTTGTCTTACAGCTTTCTAAAGTCCAGACCAGTCCATGGGGCTAGTGGGCACCATCTTCCAACAAGAGAAAGGATCTAGTCAACATGTCCCCAACATCTTGGCTGATCTCAGCCTCAACCTTGAGCTCATCACAACCCTTAAGATTCACCTCCATTCGATAAAGAAGGTGTGGAGTATTCTCGGCAGTATTACCGTACTGGAGTATTACTATGTGGATGGAACCGGAGGTGTTATGCTATGTGAAATTAGCCAGTCAGAGAAAGACAAATATCATATGACTTCGGTCATATGAGGACTTTAAGAGACAAAACAGATGAACATAAGGGAAGTGAAGCAAAAATAATATAAAAACAGGGAGGGGAACAAAACATAAGAGATTCTGAAATATGGAGAACAAACAGAGGGTTACTGGAGGGGTTGTGGGAGGGGGGATGGGCTAAGTGGGTAAGGGGCATTAAGGAATCTACTCCTGAAATCATTGTTGCACTATAGGCTAACTAACTTGGATGCAAATTAAAAAAGATAAAGTTAAAAAAAAAAAGATTCACTTCCATTTAATTTAGCCATGTACTCCCCAAGCCACATCATCAATCATCACCTGTGCTAATCCTCACTTCTGGAATCTACAGTTGTTGTGAGATGTCAGTATCCCTCCCAAACCCCAGGCTTCTATCCAACAGCAATTCCCTAACTCCTACTGCACCGAGTTTCCAACCTCCCTGAGCGCCCACGTCCCTGGTTTCTCCATTTTCTCCCATTTCCTCAGCTTGTCCCGCTCCTTAGAGGCTAGAGCTCATTCCCTGTTATGTCACTTGCTCTTTTTCCGACACCCCCACTCCTTCCAAACCACCAATCCCCAATTTTGAATCAATTCAGAGCATCCAAACTTGTCCGTTCCTATAACTGGTAAGGCAAGTTTCGCTAGAGGAAGTCTCTCACCCTTGCAAATTCAATGGCACAGTTATGATTTCCAACACGTAAACTAAGCGCTCAAAGTGACTCAGCAACACTATCAGCACCTGCTCCAACTGCACAATGGTTCTTCAAAATCTTAAGTACTCCATGTACCCCTCAGCAGGATGGCAAACAGCTTGAGGGGCTTCCTGGTTCTGTGTCTTAGCAGCTGTACAACCTCAGCAAGATGTTGAACCCCTCCCGGCTTCAGTTGTCTTGTTTTTAAAATTGGGATAACAACTCCCTCCTCACGTGATGGTTGCAAGAACTCAGAGAGTTAACACGTGTAAAGTAGCCGTAACAATGCTTAGAACATATAAACTGTCCCAAAAATGCTGTTACTATTTTATAGGGAAAATGGGGGCTGCTTTTACTCCATTTTTCCCCTTCAGCTTATTCCTCCAGTTCATCCCTATCCACACACATCCTTGATCCCTTTTGTTCCTTTCAAAAGAAAGACATGTCCTTTTATATTTTTCAGGTTAGTATCCCCTCTTCTAGTTTCTATATTTTGAACCTAGACTTTTATACTGGATCCTCTTTAGCCTACACATTTACTCAAGTATGCCTCATCTTGAAAGCAGGAAGGAGAAATGTGAGAGGGGAAAGAAGGGAAGAGAAGACAAGGGAAGAAACCCCCCTCCAACCGTGCCACCTTCCCAGGTGCCCCCAGTGACTTTTGTCCCTTCACAAACCCAGCCTCTTAATGATCTGTCTGCACTGTCTCCTCATCCCTCTTCTCACTCCCTCCTCAATGGAATGGAATTTGGCTTCTGCCTCCCCTACATACTGCTCACACCGTGTCAGACATCGTCACCAATGACTCCTAATTGCCAATGGTAACTCTGCCATCCGTAATTCATTGACCTCTCGGCAGCATTTGGCACTCTGTCATTGTTGAAACTCTTCCTTGAATTTCCATGACAGGAGTCTCCCCTGTGTATCCTTCTTCCCTACATACCCATGCTTATTTTCTTTTGCTAGATCCTTCTTCCTCTGACCACTCATTCGATGGTGTGTCATTTATTCATTCATCCAACAAACACTACTGAACTCTTACCATGTCTCAGGCACCGTGACAAACGCTGGGACAAGTAAGGCAGGCACAGCTGAAGCACAAGTCCAGAAGGCACTATTCACCGTGAGACGCAACTACTCAGACACGTGAGTGGCACTTTCTGGAACTGTGCAAGGATTTTTATCTTTGATCCATCTCACGTCTCTCTATAACCACTCTCCTTGGGTGCTTACTTCCACACACAGGACTTAAACCGTGAACAATGGCAGTGACACTGTAAAGAAGACATAGTCTCTGCCCTCACCGTTGGGCTAGTGAAAAAGATCAACATGTAACTAGAGTGGAAAAAGAAAGGCACGATGACCAAGAGGTGCCCTGGGTATAACACGAACGAACACACCCCAGTTATCCTCCACAATTTTTGGACCCATTTCACACGTCATTCTTTATGTGCTCCTCGGGTAATTACATTCAATTATGTCTTGTTCATCCAATCCTGTCATGCTCAACTGAGCCTATTGGCTGGTGATGCCCACCTTCTGGATTGCTTGCCCAGATTATCAAATTGCCTAACCAGACATCTCCACCACATCCCTATAAGGGCAGCAAGCACGGAGAATAGAAATATGAATAAAGCAGAAGTCTTACATGAGGCATTAACCTTACTTCCCATCTGTACCATTTCAACAGGCCCCCAGTTTGTCACCCTCTGGGACCTTTCTTCAAGCCTCATTCAGACATACATGTTTGAAACACAAGCTAATTTTATCACCCAACCCCCATTCCCACCCCACCCCCCTGTTTAAAGGCCTCCAAGGACTACTCTTAGCAGCTAAAGCAAAACTGAAACTCAGTGGTGTGGTACACAAAGACCCTAAATGATCTGGCTCCTGCCAGTTCTTCTGGTCCTATCTAGCATCTAGCCATATGCATACACTGCAGGTCCGCCATACCTAACCGCCCTGAACTCCCATCCACAGTGTGACTTTCCCACCCCAGTGCCTTTGTACGTATTGTGCCTGCACCTGTTGTTTGCCTCATGAATTTCTACCCTTCCTTAATGCTTTGATCAACCTAGGCAGCATGAAGTGTCTCTGGCTCTGAACCAGGTAGCAGGTGGTCTTTAGGGGACTCTTCACAATGCCGTGACTATTTGTCCACACATCCGGATCCCCTAGGAGATTGTAAGCCTTTGGATAAAATCCTCTCTATTCTCTGTGGGCCTTCAGCACCTGACACAAGTACCTAGCACGTGCTGGGTACTTAGCACACACTTGCCTGAGGAAGCGGTAAACTCACTGAGTTATTTTAACATTACTTAATCCCAATATGTTTTTTATTAGGGGCTTTAAAAGTAATGAATTCTATTTCATCTAATTCAAATGTCTCTTCCCAGCTTAAAAACTATTAAAATTTTAGGGGCGCCTGGGTGGCGCAGTCGGTTAAGCGTCCGACTTCAGCCAGGTCACGATCTCGCGGTCCGTGAGTTCGAGCCCCGCGTCAGGCTCTGGGCTGATGGCTCGGAGCCTGGAGCCTGTTTCCGATTCTGTGTCTCCCTCTCTCTCTGCCCCTCCCCCGTTCATGCTCTGTCTCTCTCTGTCCCAAAAATAAATAAAAAACGTTGAAAAAAAAAATTAAAAAAAAAAAATTAAAAAAAAATAAAAAACTATTAAAATTTTAAAAACCCAAACTGACGTATTACCTTAACGTTGCCTGTATATGCCACCCATTAGGTATACCATCATGCAAGAGTTTATGAAGAAAGCAGAATGTGCCAGAACAATCCCAAGATGCTGATTTGGATGCAGCAGTTATTCAGTGTCATTTGAAATGTTAATTAGACCTTCACCTCTAATAAAATTAGAATATATGGTTTTCTGCACTTTATCTTTTTTGAGTGGGGAAGAAGTCAACCAAAAGAAGTAGAAATGAGAGGAAATAAATGTGTGGTGCTTAATTTTTTTGATACAACGACCAATCTCCTTATTGTTGGAACCCCCTAACTATTAAGCAAAATATTTTTGCCAGTATCTTATTTATGAACATTTATTTATTCTTTACCATGGTACTTTGAGCTTTTTCTAAGAGGGTTCATGAGTTTATAAATTATGTTAATACACTGTTGCCTGTTGAGACTTGTAAGTAAATTTGCCAAACAGCTGGCCAGCACTGAAGGCAGGGTCTGTGTCAATGAAACAGAATGAAGCTTCAGACCCTTTGGAATGCAGACTCACCCTGGGGCTTCAGTGGGACCTTACCCAGAGCCTAGCAGTCACCACTCTCGTTCCAGAGGGGAGAATGAAGAGGCAATGTCTGGATTTTAGAAGTCAAGAAACCATAATGCTTCTTAACAAATCATTGTATGCCAAAAATACTGCAATGGCTCTCTCACTACCAAATCCATGAGGCAATCACTCAAGTTTATCTTCTTGTTCTGCTCATCAACACACACGCGGAAGGAGCCCTCTAGGTGGGGCACTTGGGTGGTTCAGTCATTTGAGTGTCCAACTCTTGATTTTGGCTCAGGTCATGATCCCAGGGTTGTGGGATCACGCCCCACGTTGGGATCCACACTGAGTGTGGAGCTTAAGATATTCCCTCTCTCTCTCTCTCTCTCTCTCTCTCTCTCTCTCTCTCTCCCCTCCCCGCCGCCTCTCCTCTGCTTGCACATGCGTGTACTCTAAAATTAAAAAAAAAAAAAAAAAAAAAGAATAAGCCCTCTAGGATGTAGGGTATTCAAAGAAACAGAAAACATCCTTGGATGGTTTCCACAGTCTATGTGCTCTGACCTCATCCCCTACCCCCACCCACACACATAGACAGTCATACTCCAACTCTTTTGACAGTTATGCCCAAGTATACGTGGGGAAATGGCAAAGTAAAAAGGAAACTCCATTGACCAAAATGTGACTACAGAGGGTACCTGACCCAGAACAGCCATTCCTCGGGATTTTATCTTTGACTCTCCTCATGTCTCTCTATAGACGCTCTCCGTGGGCGATTACTTCCATACATGCGGGACTTAAACTGAGTCTCTACGTGGATAACTCCCAATCTATGCTTCTTGCCCAGAATATCTAACTGCTCATTTGGCTGTCTGTCTGCACAGGCACAGAGGATATAAAGTTAGTAAGACCAAGGTCTTCCCATGCTTTTTCAACACAGGTGCACAGTAGCAGTTAGAAACAATAAGGAGCTTCCAGAATGACACAAACCAAATTTGGCAGGGTTGCAGAAGCAGAAACTTGCAAACACGTGGCCTAATCATTTACAAACTTGTTTTCACCAAGAAAGCCTTTGTTCAGATAAAATCTGACTTGGAAATCCAAAATGCGAAACCAAGAATAGCACACCTGCTCAGGTTGCAGTCGAGACCACCGAAGGGAACCCCAAACTGGATGCAGGACATCCTTCCCCCTCATTGTCCCCATGCCCCATAACAGCCCCTGCAACTCCTTGAAACTCCCAGAAATCTGCAAAACACAGTTCAAAAATGACTGGCCAACATCCATGAAGGTGCTACTTTTAATACAAAAATCAACAGGGAAAGCACATTTGGGGACAGCTAACTGGTAACAGTGGGTGAGAATTCCCAACAGTATTAGAAGTAAAATAAGAACAAATGTCATTAAACATAAAGTCAGTTCTAAGAAGTGCACTAGATCAGTGTCTTTCACAGTGTCTATCACCTTATCACATTTTCTCAAAGACAGTAAATCCTAATGGTAAGGAAAAACTTAAAAGCAGACACTATTTTTTTAAGTCACATAAGGCAAGGTTTAAGCTGCTTGCTTCTACGAGTCTTAGGTATTTCTTACATAGAAACCATGTATTTTCAAAATTTATTTTGATACAGTTAAACAAAAAGTATTCAGAAACAAGTTTGAACATTAAGATTCCTATCAACTTGAGGAAATGCGTAATAAACAAGGACACATCTTTAAGTTATTATAGAGGAAACCGATTGTTGTAGAAAAGGCCAAATTACTGTCCTCAAGAAAAACAATCACCAAAACATAAAGCAAGTAGGGTGACTGATCAATTATTGGTTGGTTGACTGTAATAACACCAACTTGGTCGATTTGTTTTTGGGTTTTTTTTTTTTTTTTTTTTTTTTTTTTTTTGGGAGGGGGTGCACAGACACATGTGAGGAGGGGGGAGGGGCAGAGGAGAGGGAGAGAAAATTTCAAGCAGGCTGCGTGCTCAGCGAGGAGCCCTAGGCAGGGCTCAATCTCACAACCCTGGGATCATGACCTGAGCCAAAATCAAGAGTTGCATGCTTAACTGACTTGGCCACCCAGGCACCCCTTGATTTGGTTATTCTGACATTGTACAGACATAAGCTCAGTGAATTCCTCCCACAGGAGGAAAATCAGTGAAAATTCATTCGACCATTGGGAAAGCTTCCCATATACTGAGTGAGTACCATATAGAGAAATTGTAATACTAATTAAAAAGAAGAAAAAAGTCTCATGTTTAATATTTTCATCAAGTATGTTAAGAAATCATACTTTGTTTCAATAAAAGTTGTTCTGAAAAAGTGTAAAATTATTAAGTATTGTATACATAAGGTTCACAACCCTGCCTACACAGGAGGTTCACCAGGGGAGACTGAAAAACCACCAGTGCCCTGGCCCTAGCCCAGACCTAGTGAATCAGAATTTTTGAGGATGGGTCCTTGGCACAAATACTGTTTTTCCCTCCCAGGCGATTCTAATGTGAAGCTAGCACTGAGAACCATCGATACAGTCTTGAATCAAGTGACTGATCACTCAGTAGTCAGGCCTCAACCTGGACAAACCACTTTTCTTTTTAATTTCCTTAAGTAATCTCTACACCCAACTTGGGGCTCAAACTCATGACCCCAAGTTCAACAGTCGTGTGCTCTACCCACTGAGCCAGCCAGGTACCCCTGGGACAAACAACTTCTTTTTGATGGCAGTGATGCCCGTGAGTGGGCTTCCGCATTTGTGACCCATTAATGATGATGGTCAAGATTGCTTTTTGCTAGTTGTCTGGTTGACCAACATCAGACTGAAGAAATAGCACTCTATTCTCCCTTCAAGCAGATCTAACTTAGTTGTGAGCATGGGTTTGGGTTTTGTTTGTTTGTTTTTGGGGGTTTTTTTTGGGGGGGGGCAGTTCCTTCATGGGCTATGAATGCAGGTGTTTTGAAGTCACAAGTTTAGAACGATGAAATTACTATTTCAAGAAACACGACTGGTTTCAGTAGGTAAATATGAGCTTACTCCTGTGGAAAGTATTTCATCCAAAAAAGTAAAATTACAAAAATAACACCCCTTGGCCTCCCAGATAATTAATTACAGCTTTAATCTGTAATGTGCTAAATAAACCAGAAAATGGTGGATTGTGCTCAGAAATATTTGAAAAATTATAAAGTTAACAAATGTTTAAGTATTGGGGTGGTTAAGATTTTATGTGGCTACTCTGTTTACATATAGTAGTCATAAGATTTCTTGGGGGGAGACAGACGGTGACTTTTATGGGGATTTAAAGCTTGAAGACTAGGTGCAGGTCCCCTTTATAAATAGGAAGTAACTAACATTACATCCATAAGAGAGGCTTATAAACATGGAATTTCTCTCCAGCAGCAGAGGGATGAGCTATTTTCAAGATACACGGGTACTCTAAGAAACTGAAAAATTAAGACCTCTCTTAACTGGGGCAGTCAGAAGTCAGTAAAAGCAGAGTCAAAAAGTGGATACGACATATTTCAAACATTGTATTTCAACATTAGTCACATAAATACAAGCAAAATCACTCACTAACCTTTAGCTATCAGGTCACGACTGGAGTTCTGTGTTGCCTTCTTGGTGAAACCACACCCAGATTTCCTGCTTCTGTTTCTTAAAAGCACTTGTACCTTAAAGTCACTTGTGGAAAAACCTGAGTGCAAAATCTTTCTGGATTTGCTTTATTATAGTTTTCCAATCATTTATAGCTGTCGGTTCCATGCCTAAATAGTAGCAGCCTGTTTGCTGACTTTTCTTTCTCTATTTAGCTTCATTATCTTTGGGGGAGAAGGTTGAGATAAAATTTACTGTTTTAATCATTTTAAAGGCTACAGTTCGGTGCACTCACATACTACAAAGCCATCACCACTATCTAATTCTAGAACAAAGCCATCATCCTCAAAAGAAACCATGTAACCCTCACCAGTCACCCTCAACTTTCCCCACCCCCATAGCACGGCAACCACGAATCTACTTTTTGTTTCTATGGATTTGCCTATTGTGGGCGTATCGTACAACATGTGGTCTTTTGTGTCTGGCTTCTCTCATTTAGCATAATGTTTTCATGGTTCAACCGTGTTGTAGCATGTGTTGACACTGTTTTTAAAAATAACTTACTTTTGGGACACCTGAGTGGCTCAGCAGATGAAGCGCTGGCTCAGGTCACGATCTCACAGTGCATGGATCCGAGCCCTGCATTGTCACTGTCAGTGTGGAGCCTGCTTGGGATTCTCTCTCTTTCCCTCTCTCTCGCTCTGCTCCTCCCCCCACCTGCACTTTCTCTCTCTCAAAAATAAATAAATAAACTTAAAAAAAAATGACTTACTTTTATGCGCCTATACGCCAATTTAGTTTTTATAGAAAAGGCATTCTTCGGCATTCCCATCTCTTCACTTTCTGTGACACTTCATTAAATTGCAAAATTACGCTAGCAAGTGGTGCTGGAATAAACAGGACTATGAGCAAACGCCACTGTAAGCATACACCTGGGCTGACAAAAGCAAAGTACACCAGTTTCTTGCGATGATAGCTATGTGCCAGAGTGGCCCCTGTGCTCTGAGCAGCAACCAATAGGTGTTTCAGAGGGAAGGAGGGCACTGGCTAACCCGATGTGTTGTTTTAGTGTGGGTCAGTACTCCATTACCCAGGAGTACTGGGGGGGGGGGGAGGGGGGAGGGGATGGCATGCAGAGGGGGTAGAAATGATAAGTGTTTATTACTTACTCATTAAGCAAAGAAGGAGCACATTAAATAATTAATTAATGGCGTGTAACTTCCTACCTGGCTACAGCAACTCATCCCATTCATGAGTGTGGAGTAAAAGAAGGGGTAAAGGAGACGGGTACCTGATGGGTGTCTGAAGTGGTGGGCGGATGAAGAAAATCAACTCATCTTGGGTGCCTAGCAGCTGTCAGAAATCGTGACTCTCCTCCAAGTGTTTCACAGAGACCACTTTCAAATAGGACATTGTTAGATAATGACACTTCCCAAAGTCCTTTGATGTGGAACAAATTAGAAACAGACAGAGAGAACATCTTTGTGCTCGGAATCTCCCAACATCAAATGTGGATTTGGTTTTTCTCAATTCAATTATTATACCCCTTTAACGGGTGAGTTTTGAGATATACGACAAAGGTTCTCTCATAAGCAAATAGCTTCCAAATTAGCGATTTTTAAAAGCAAAGCAGTTGGTTAGGTAAGGAATGTATAAACAGCCCCAAAAGCTGCACTGAATACTTTTTTTGGCTGTATACGACTGAAAAACTGCCAAGTTCATTTTGATAAGCCTTCGTTAAAAACAATAAACATGCCTAAGCTTGCAAACCATGCCGTTTTGAAGAAAAAGCAAGTGAGAGAATTAGAAAATGCTTAAAACTGGAATGTCTGAAAAAAAACTTCCCTGGTAACGGATTTACCAAGAAGTCACAACACTGTGTGGCCTATGGGATAGTCAGGGGGATGGGAGACAAATGTAAAGTGAGAAAAAAATGAAAGCAGAACACCATCTTCATAAATAAATAAGAAGCTACATCTTACAAACTAGTACAATTACAGTATGTAACCCTAACACGGGTACCCTAACACTACTGAGAAAACAAATCCTTCCACGCTTAAGTTTAATGTCACCAAGGCGGCGATATCCCTGCACTAAAGATAATGTAATTTAAGAGACTCCGAATGAACATCCATAAAATAACCAAAAGTGGGACTTGCTCTTCGTGAGTGTATAGGAGGGTATCGGTTTATAGAAGTCCAAGTAACTTCACTGAATTCGCTTCTTTCTTTTCAGTGATTATAAAATCAGCAGAATCATAGGACTGGAAGGAAGATAATCCGGAACATTTATGTCCATTTCCCTACTTTAGGCAAAACTGAAATTCTCTTTTTTTTTTTTTTTTTTCAAGTAGGCTCCACACCCAGCACAATGCAGGGCCTGAACCAACGACCTGGAGACCAAGACCAAGACCTGAGCTGAGATCAATGGTCAGACGCTCAACCAACTGAACCACCCAGGTGCCCCTGAAATTCTCTTCTAGCTGCCAAACAAAATCTGGAAAAAATTCTCATGAATGAATTGTAACTTGAGCTCCGCAGGAACAACTTTCTTTGTTGTGTTCACTGATCTATCCCAAATGCCCAGAATATACCAGGCACATAGTAGGCATTATATAATGCAGCAGGTAAATATCTGTTAAATTCAACTAAACTGAAAAACATAAAAAAATGTGCAATGCATAAAACGCTAAATAAGTCAGCTTAAAGTTCCCGTCTCAGCTCTACAATATGGTCGTGGTGTTCCTTATAACACACAAATGATCCTCAAGTTGGCTCCAATATCATACATTACACCTTTTACTCTAACCAATCATCGCCATCAGGAGCTGAGAATCAGAAGACGTTCCAGGGAGAAATGGTAAATTCAGTCCACCTGTTTTGATTGCTTTTCTTTTCTGGATGTTCACCTAGGACATATCTGCATATTCATCGTTGTTCAGGTAGAATGTAAATATTATTTTAAATTAAGGGTTCACATTTTTAAAAATTGTACCCCAAATACAATTTGACTAAATCAACCTCTCGTTTATTTCAAAATCACACCAGTTAAAATAAATAAATAAGAAGAAGAAAATGATATGATCATAAGTGATTCCAGTATTATCATTGTAGTTCAAAATGCCTAGCGGCAATACGCTTTGAAAGTGGAAGAAAGTGGGAAGGAGAAGGCCTGGATTGTGGGCTTGGTTCCATCACCAGTTACCAGTAGGAGTTTAGCCAATCCTTGACCACCAGAATCTGAGCTTCCTGGCCTGCAAGGAGAAGGGTTTGAAGAGATGATCTCTAAAACCCTTAGCAATTTCCAAGATCCTGTGATTAGGTGAGGAAATCCCAGTCACTTAATTACTCCTTATTTAATCGTTTGTTTTCTTTAACAAACATACATTGAGCACCTTGGAAGGGTCAGACACCATGAGCCCAGTCGGGCGTGACACTGTGGGGGGGGGGGGGGGGGCGAGACAAACTGCAGGGTCGGTTGATGATTTTAAAAGCTAGTGACCTCAGATACCTATGGAGACAGTGTATTTCTAACTTTGTCAGGCCTGAAGTCTTTTCTTCCTGGGTTAAGCTGGCTGCGCCTTCAGAGTACCCCGCTCTCAGCCAAGAAACAAGTTAAGTTGCACAAATGAGAAGCCCATCAGAATGGAATGGTTTAACCAGTGTTCTAGTAGGTTCCATCCGTCTCAACATTAAAAAAAAAAAAAGTTATAAGATGGTCAAAAAGCTGGGCTGTGAAGACAGAAGGCTAACCAAATCGCCCCAGGTTTTACTGGGATCGTGCTTTAAAATTGTGCTTGCCAACACTTGACCCTGAGTCCGCACTACTTTCCTTGAGGACAAGAAACAGCTGAAAAATTAAATTCAATCAACTGAGGCTGGTGTGTTGTTAGTACACCGCCCACGAGGAATAAATATTATTACCCGGGGCAGACGAAGATTTAAAAAAAAGACACTGAAAACCGAATCCAGCCGAAAAACGGTGTCTACTACATCGGGCAGTCCGCCTTTGGAAAGCACAGGAGATGGAGATCAAAGCCGCTTCCTCTCCAGCCACCTGCCCAGAAACTGCCGGAGCGCTGGCCCGACACCGACACCGACACGACGAGCGGGCACACGTCCGTCTCCTAACCCTACAGGCGTCCCGAGGGACCCGGGTTGGGGTGGGAGCTCCCGGAGCGAGGCTGGGCGCGGGGGGCCGCGGCAGCCGACGGAGCGCCCTCCGCCAGCTCCACCAAGCGCAGCCCGAGAGCCCCGCCGCGCAGGATGCCTGGGTCAACTGAGCCCCGCGCCCCCGGGGAACTGGGAGAAGAAGAGCCGAGGGGGCTCCGGGCGCCAGAGCCGCCGGCGGGAGGGTGCGCCCGGTGCAGCCCAGCGGGGCCGACCCCCGCGCCCCGCAGCCCGCCCAAGGCGCGCGAACCCCCTTCCGCCCGGCCCCGCCGCGTCCTCACCTCGCGTGGACCGCTGTATCCCGGGCCGCGGCGCGCGGACATGCCTCCGGGGCGCACCCACCCGGCCGTGGCCCTGCGCCGTGGCCCCCGTCCCGGGCCCCAACCGCCGCGGTCCGCGCTTCCGAGGAGGGGCGGGGAGTGCTCGGGGCGGAGGCGCCGGCGGGGCTGGGGCCGGGGGCCCCGCGGGCAGCGCGGGAGGAGGAGAGCGCGGCCGGGAAGAGCTCAGCGCCCGGGTGCCGAAGCGCACGGGCAGGTTCAGCCCCCGCCGCGCCAGCTCCGCCGCGCCAGCTCCGCCGCGGACTCTGTCGGGCGGGCGAGAGGGGTTTATCACTGCGACCCGCTCTGCGCGCCGCGGCTTGGCGCGGGGTGAGGGGCGCGGGGGCGGAGGGACGCCTGGCGGTTATGTAACGGGTCGGCCCGCTGTGTCCCGAGCCAGCTCGCTCCAGGACTGCCCTACCCTCCCCGGGGTCCGCCGTGACCCTTAGCAGCCTTGCGCGCCCCTGACCTAGGCAAGCAGAGGGGGCCGGTGTTCTCAAACAGAACTTTTCCCTGCAGCGTCAGCGAGCAGGATCTCCAGGGGAAAATCGAGGGCTCCCTTAGACCATCTGGCACGGATCTGTATTCTGCCGGCCAGCGCTTCCCATTTCACAGCACCGGAAACTGAGGCCATTCGGGGCCTTGTCTCTTGGAATTACGTGGACCTGGATTCAAGTGTCCTGAAAAGCTTGTGACCTTGCGCAAGTTAACTTAAGTCTCTGAGCCTCAAGTTTCTTCACCTGTGAAACAGGAATAATAATAATAGGGTCCACTTCCTGTGTTTGCCTAGAGGACCGAACGAAGGAGGTGCAGGTGCCCCGTGTGTAACTCGCCCCCAGTAGACGTTACTGCTGTTGATTATGTTGCGGTTCGCCCAGATCCTCAAACTTCGCCTTGAAGGCGGCGGTCTCAAAGGCCCGAAGAAGCAGCTTCCCGAGCTTGCTCAGAGGTACCCCCACGTAAGGCAGATTCTAGGCTAACCTTTCTGGAACTCACTCGGGCAGAAGCAGGTTCCAGCTGCCAGTCTGATTCCAGCTTCTTGGGCTCTACACCGTTGCTACTCAACAACATCGTTGTCATCTGGGAGCTTGCTAGAAATGCAAAATCTCCGGCCCAACCCCGGCACCTCTAAATCGTAATCTCCATCTTCACAAGCATCCCTAGGTCATTTAGTCGGTTTCAGGAAGTTTCAGAAAGAGTTGGACTTTTTGGAAAATTTGAGAAGGGGACTGCAAAGTTACTGAGCAGTAGCCACACGGTACTTTAGGATATTTAAAAAACAGGCTAGGTCAAGTCCTTCCTCATTTTACCCTCTGGCTGTTTTGTTTCTTCTCCTTCCCGCAATCGCCTGCTCTTTATAAATCTGGACTGACGTCCCATTTTCACTGCAAAAACCTCTGGGTTGCTTCTAAGTAATGATTAGCGAATCTATGTCTAAAACACAGGTAAGAATTAGAAAATATGGCTCGTAAAAGAATTCATTAGCATTGAAAATGGACTTCTAAACGTAGAGCTGGAGCGCCCTGAGCTCTGATCTGTGAAGGTCTTTAGGTTCAAGGCTTGAGGGCTTTTGCATTTCAGAACATTGTTTTCAGTGGCAAATAAGGCCCATTCTCCATTTAAGTAATGTAGGACGACCAGTTCTTATAAAAAGTTTTGGAGAATAGAAACAAACCTCACAGGCTTCCCTCTAACCAAAGTCATCACTTACAGAGAGGCTCTAGCAAAGCCCAAAGCATGTATTTTGTTTATTTCATTAAATGCTGTGTGTTTGGGTTTGTTTTTGATTCTTGGAATGTTCAGATTGAGTCTGCCCGATGGTAGCTCTGGCAGAATGATTTCCGTCTTTTGCAAGTTGAGTAATTGCAGATTGTTGATGAGGTGGAGGGTAATGCTGCACGCAGGGCCTGATTTGGAAAGGTCACGCCCATCTGCCTACGCAGGGCTGAGGCCATGCAGATGGGCCGTGTGGAAGAGGGGAAGATGGAAAGAGGAAAGGAATCTCCTTTCTCAGAGGCTGGGGGTTTGGAGTAGCTGGGGAAGGAAGGGGAGGAGAAAGACCTGTGTGCTTGCCCTGGAATCCAACCAGGGAGGAAAGGAAAAAGGCAGCATTTTTTCCTAAACAGTGCTACCTAATAGAACGTTCTTCCAGGGTAGGAATGTTCTGCATTTGCACGGTCCATACGGCTCTGAAATGTGGCTATTTACCACATTGCATAATTTTGATTAAAATGTAATTGAAATGCATTAATACAAACGTAATTAAAATGTAATTACATTTTTAGCTAAAATTCAGAGGTCTCGTGCGTGTGTGCTTGTGTTTGAGTGTCAGTCTGTTGCACTAACCAAGTTTCAAGCGCTCCACATGAACACCGGACAGCGTATCAAGCTTTTCCTCAGCACACAAAGTTTCAGTGTGCAGCAGGATTTTGAGGAGGGAGTGAGCCCCGGTATTCCAGCTGTCCCAAATCCTTGTCAGAACCTCATCTGGCCTACGGTGGGTGGAGGGGTTGATAATTAAACCAAGATCACTGAGTCCTCGTGAGGGTCACAATGGGGTAATCCATACGATGTGCTGAACACAATTCCTGCATATAGTAAACTTGCAAAAAAATCTTAATCAGTATAAGCATTAATAGTCATTTTACAGTAAAAAAAAAAAGTTGTTGCGGGGGGGGGCACATAGTACAACAGTTACATCCTTATTAGTCAATAACTTTTTGCTGGTGTGGTCAGCTGCTCTGGTACCACGGCTACCATTTATAGCTGCGCTCCAACCCCTCCCCTCCCCTCCCCTCCCCTCTTCCCCCCTGCTCAGAGCTGGGCACTACCTGTACTATTCTAGCCCCGGGGCTCGGCATATTTGCTCCAACCCCTACCGTTTGTGTCCAATAAGTAACAAGTGTGTTAACAAAAATCATACCGTGCCATAGTTCAGGGGAATCAATTTTCAGTGGAGATTCTCAGAAGCGTGACACCTTAGGGTACATCCATTATGGAAAGAATTGTTTGTTCCTGTTATTTGGTCAAACAAGGATGTGTGGACTCAGCAGAGAGAAATGAGAACATTGGCTCCAGATAAGTAATATTTGGGGTGTCCACGTCAGACTGGAAGCTACCAGAAGCTTGGGGGTTGGGGCTGGCAGTCTGAGGCTTTTGCCTAAATGAAAGTTGAAAGTTTATTTTCAGGGCTAACACAGATTCTAAGAATAATTACAAACAGCATAAAAAAGAAACAAGTATTATCTGCTGTCAGTTATACCAATTAGTTATACAAATTATACATGGAATGGGATACAGGGAAATTCTTCCCAGCACACCAAGAAACACCACCTTCTCGAACTCCTATTCTTGGGCCTTCTTTAATAAAATCACATCCTGTGGGCAGCTTTCGGATTCCACTTTCTTTATTGTCTTCCTTGGTTCCTTTTCCTGCACTTCTTTTCTTACGGGCATTGTCTTAGAATTCAGCCCCAATTCCTCTGCTCTCTTTACTTAACCCATCTCCCAAGCCCCTCTTGTCATGCCTGTAGCTAACAGCTGTCTGTTCAAGGCAGTAAATTTCCGGTTCTGACCTCTGGGTCTTCTTGCCAGATCCCCAGGGGACGTTGTCACTTAACTTCTCCCCACCCCGTCACTTCCAGCGTTGACCTGTCAGCAACTGGACTTATTAGGTACACTCTGCCATTAGTTGCCCCCAGACTTTCTGTTTTCTTCTCGTTGACGTCACCACCCTGGTCTTTGGCGCTAAAATTCTCTCATGTCCCGTGACTTGAAGCCATGGAATGATTTTAACCCCTTTTTCTTCTTCATGGAGTCATGGTATAACTGAAAGACATTGAATTTGGAATCAAAAGACCTAAGTAAACACCCTGGTTTTTGCCACCCATTGGCAGTGTGAACTTAGGAAATTTCTTAACCCTCTTAAGCCTTGTGTTTCTCATCAACAAAATTAGACCAACAGTACCTTTCAAAAATTATGACTTGAGCTGCTACTTATCTTAACCTCTGTGCTAATTAGGTTAGACTCTCACTCTCCACACTAATTAGATTTTGGACCTGATAATTCTTCATTGCGAGGCTGCCCTGTGCATTGAAGGATGTTCGGAAGCAGCCCTGGTCTCTACCCATCAGATGCCGGTAGTAACCTCCCTGGTCATGACCATCGCTATTGTCTGCAGACATTGCCAAATGTCCCCTGGGCACGGGCAAAATTGCCTCCTGTTGGCACCCATGGGGTTAGAGGAATTCTGGGAGGAGCGTCAATGCCTTCCCCTGCGGGTCTGTGAGGATTCCAGGAGACGATGTACAGGAAGCAGCCGGCACAGAGCCTGACTAGGTCAACATCTGCAGGACGTGGGTATCCGCTCACCCATGAGCTCTGTCAATGGACGTGTTTTCCGAAGATCACAGTTGAAAAACATTTTTAGAAAAAATTAATTTAGATTGTGTTATTCTACATTATTCTATCCTAGAAAATATTGCTTTTGAATTTAAGCAACAATAAAACAGATTTCTTATATTACATTTTCTTGGTGATTTTTGTTCTCTCCCTATCTATTCCCACTGCTCTCCAGACTCAGGTTCCCTTATGCGTAGTTTGCTACAACTAGTAGCCTTCCATTAGGTTAGTGTTCCCTTACTCCTGCCCTTCTGGACACCGACCCCTCCCGATACTGCTTATGACCTGCGTTCTTTCTACTGGAAACTCTGGCTGTTCCTGTTTCCCCTATTTACTCTCGTTGAAGTGGAACTCCTCTGTTCGTTTGCCCAAGTTCTCTTCCACCCAGCCTTCCTACCCATCCTTCATTATCATTGTCCCCCCCGCCCCGTCACCCTCTGTCATTGCCTCCTTCTTGTTCTATGAAGTCATCATGCACATTCCTGTTCATTCACCCACACTTTTCCCCATACATGGACTTTTGCTTCCTCTATCTCTTCTGGCTTTATAGACTTGATAACATCCTTCCAGGCTCAGTTCAAATCCTAGCTTCTACTGATGTTTGTAACCTCCTTTGAAAGGCATCAAAAAAAGAAAAAAAAAATAGGTTGATGGTTGGATGGAGGGAGGGAGAGATGGATAGTCAGTGCTAAAACAATGTAGTAAAATGTTAATCTAGAATCGAGGAGCAGTGTATGTATAATTTTTCAACTTCTTCTGTTTGAAAATGGTCATAATAAAAATAAATGAGATAAAAATTTTAAAAGATAAAACAAACATATCAAAGCCTTTCCATCTAACCCATAGTAATCAAGAATTCAGGCTCTGCTATTAGGTAGATCTGAGTTCAAAGCCAGCTCCACCTTTCGCTGGCTGGGGGGCCTTGAGGAAGTTCCATAACAACTCAAAACTCCAGATTCTTCGTCTATAAAATTATATAACAACACCTTCCTTGTAGGACCGCTGTGAGGGTTAAGTGAGACACGTAACTCCTGAATTGCCTGGCACGGTTGCTGACACATAGTAAGTATTTGGCAAATGTTCGTGGAATTATTTACAATAAGAAGATATGGAAACAACCTATCTGTTGATGAGAACGGGTAGAGAAAATGTGGTACCTTTTTATAAAATGGAATATTATTCAGCCATAAAAAAGGAAATCCTGCCATTTGGAACAACGTGGATGAACCAGAAGGACATTATGCTATGTGAAATAAGCCAGACACAGAAAGACAATTATTGTACAATCTTACACGTAGAATCTAAAATAGTCAAACTCACAGAAGCAGAGAGTCGTATGGCCGTTGCCATTCTCGGTGGTGGAAGAAATGGCAAATGTTGGCCAAAGGATATAAGCTTTTACTTATGAGTAGGTTCTGGGAATCCAATGTACAGCGTGATGACTATAGTTAATAGTGCTCTATTATATATTGGAATTTGCTGAATGAGTAGACCTTAAGTGCTCTCACCACACACACAAGTAACTACGTGATGTGATGGATGCTTTCTTAGCTTGATTATGGTAATAATGTCATAATGTATGCATATATCAAATCATCACATTGTGTACCCTAGATCAGTTTTTATTTGTCAATCGTATCTCAGTAAAGCTGGGGGGAAAATTAAAATAAATGTTAGCTGAAAATCACATACAAACACTCCTCCCTTTTCCACATAAAGCATAAGCTCTTTGGTGGCAGGGACCCTCTCTGTCTCCTTTGCAATTCTCCCAATGTTAACAAAGCAGGAATTTTAAGAAATCTTTGCAGAATGAGTGATTGTAGCTATGTCACCTTGGTTGTTCACCTCTGCTTTTGTTCCTCTGGTAGATTCATCCAATTACTATTTACGAAGCATTTACTCCGAACAAAGTCAGCAACCATGGTCAGGATCACGATAGCCTCAGACCTAACCCGGTACTTTTTTCCCTGAGGCCAATGGTTTCCCCGGCTCTGAGCTACTGTGTGTGCAGTTTTGAGAGTTCTCTGACCAAGCTAAAACTCCTTTGGGGAACACATCTGTAATGGAAATGCATATTTCCATGAAGAATGGGACAGAGAGAAAAAGCTACTGGTTTTAGCAACCAACCAGAGTGGAGTATGGAAAAAAAGAGATGAGAAATTCACCATGGCCTGACCCACAGACTTCATGACCTACCCTTTCTTGCTCCCGTTAAAGTAGCACACACGCCCTACTGATTTAAAAAAATTTTTTTTAAATGTTTATTTCTTTTAAGAGAGAGCAAGACAGAGCACAAGCAGGCAGGAGCAGAGAGAGAGGGAGACACAGAATCTGAAGCAGGCTCTAGGCTCCGAGCTGTCAGCACAGAGCCTGACGCGGGGCTCGAACCTACGAATCGTGAGATCGTGACCTGATCCAACTGAGCCACCCGGGTACTCTGGCCCCTACTGATTTTAATAACATTGAGCTTTGTTTCCCAGTTCATTTATTCAAAAATCTTGTAAATTAGTGTTCAAACTTCTATATCATTTTTTTTTCTGAAGTATGTGTTGGTTTTAGCATTTTGGTTCTCCAAATTAAACTTAAATAAAATTATTCAATTTCCGTTCATGTTCATAGCTGGTGTACCCCTCTTTCCCACCCCTGAATGGCTGGAGGGTGAGCATGATGGATTTACGGAACTCCTCTAGTGTTCTAGACAAATATAGTTCGTTCATTCTCACAGCACCCGTTTTCCAAGTGCAGGAAGGTGGCTCAGAATTCTTGGGGAACAGGAATCCCTCCTCCTGCTCAGTCCTTCTGGCTGGACTAAGACTCAGATTGACATGAGACGGGTTAACAAGAGAAAATCAAATTTAATAACATACTTAGTGGGGAATCCACACAGACATGGAAATTCTGAAGCCAGTCAGGCAAATTGAGGTATCTTTGTCTTCTTGAACGAGGGAGAAGGGGAAAGGAATGTGATTCACAGGGAAATAAGAACAGATGTTTGGCATTTAGACGTTTGCCCTGCCATGCAGATGGTCACTTAGATAAAATTTACCTCTGCCAGTAACCCCTATTCTGGGATAGACACCCCCCTCCAGTTTAGATTCTTCTACGTAGTTAACAGAGAGGCAAAAGTTTCTCTTGAGCTTGTAGGCTCTCAACTGCCTTCAGCTCAAAATAATCTTTACACCCTAGCGACTCATCTTGGGGCAGCCTGCCCTCGGCCCCTACAGAGCGGTGAAATGAATTGTGCAACATTGTGCAACTAGGTAACAGCGCCGTTGGTATGTGAAGCCTGGTGTAAATCTGGAGTAGACTGGATACAAAAACAGCTGGGACTCTCTCCACCTGGGTTTCCATATCCTTTGTGGTGTGAATTTGTATCTTCCCATCAAGAAGTGGGGCCTGTTGCCTCACCCCTTGAATCGGGGCCAGTCTGTTCGTTATTTCAGCCAGTGGGAAAGACGAATAGTGGCGAGCCACTTCTGAGCCTTAAGGGGCCATGCCTCCACCCGGCTGTCTCTTAGAACCCTGCCTCGCTGGAAGAACAAGCCCGGGCTAGCCTGCAGGAAGATGGGAGAACACAGGGCCCGAGCCCAGTCAGCTCGGCCACCCCAGCCAAGGCCGCAGACACCGGGAGAGCCAAGCTAAGATCAGGGAAACTGCTACCATCCCCATGGCAGGCTGCAGGTACACTAGGGAGCCCACTGAGAACAGCTCAGATCAGGCCTGCCCAGCCAACCCACTCACGCATACACAAAAATAAAGCTTTACTATTGTAGCCACTGGGGTGTCGTGCTTATCATGCAGCATCACTTTACCAAGAGAAAGTATACATTCACAATGCCCGCAGATCTTGTGCGTACCCGACAATTGTAGGAAGGGATACATTTTTACAAATATATCTATCAGAAATCTTTCTCTCCCCCGCACCCCTCCCCAGTTTTTATCAAGCTATTTTGTTCTCTTTAATTACTCAAGGGGGGGGAACATACCGTGAGCAATATATTAGAAATAATTTTTGTTTGATGGGCCGATTCAATGAACAACTAAATTGGAAACTCAACCACAGTGTGTTTCTCCTTCTTTCTATCATCAGACAAATCCAGTGCGAACACATCAGCCAGTTGTTTTGAGGGTCGAGTGTGTATAGACACTATGCACAGTGCAAAGTGTTCTTTTTTTTAAGTTTATTTATTTATTTTGAGAGAGAGAGAGAGAGAGAGAGAGAGAGAATCCCAAGCAGGCTCCGCACTGTCAGTGCAGAGCCTGACGTGGGGCTCAAACTCACTAACCACAAGATCATAACCTGAGCCCAAGTTGGACACTTAACAAACTGAGCCACTCGGGGGCCCCCAGTGCAAAGTGTTTTAAGATGAGGTTCCTGTCTTCAAGGAATTTACAATGCAATTGAAAGGTAGGGGTGCCTGGGTGGCTCAGTTGGTTGAGCATCCGACTTCGGCTCAAGTCATGATCTTACAGTTCAAGAGTTCGAGCCGTGTCGGGCTCTGTGCTGACAGCTCAGAGCCTGGAGCCTGCTTCGGATTCTGTGTCTCCCTCTCTTTGCCCCTCCCATACTCATGCTCTGTCTCTCTCTCAAAAATAAATAACACTATGGGGCGCCTGGGTGGCTCAGTCGGTTAAGCGTCTGACTTCGGCTCAGGGCATGATCTCGCGGTCAGTGAGTTCGAGCCCCGAGTCGGGCTCTGTGCTGACAGCTTGGAACCTGGAGCCTGTTTCAGATTCTGTGTCTCCCTCTCTCTCTGCCCCTCCCCTGTTCATGCTCTGTCTCTCTCTGTCTCAAAAATAAATAAACATTAAAAAAAAATTAAGTAAATAAATAAATAAATAATACTAGAAAAAGGGGTGCCTGGGTGGCTCAGTTGGTTAAGCGTCTGACTTCGGCCCAGGTCATGATCCCACGCTTCGTGGGTTTGAACCCCACGTCGGGCTCTGTGCTGACAGCTTGGAGACTGGAGCCTGCTTCAGACTCTGTGCCTCCCTCTCTCTCTCTGCCCCTCCCCTGCTTGCACTCTGTCTCTCTGTCTTCCCCAAATAAATAAACATTAAAAAATTAAAAAAAAAAAAAGAAATGTAAGTATTCATGAACCGAGAGAAGCTTAATAACAATGAAAGACTTCAAGAACACCTGCACCACACCCTCACAGTCTCACAAAGACAAGACGCATGACCGCCTGATCGTTCAGAAAAAGGACGTCAGCACTTGCTAGGAGAGCGCCGAAGTGGAATGCTTGGCAGACAAACCGCCCAGGTGAAGGCTGGACTTTACAGGTGGGGCTGGAACTCCTTCTTGGAGCCTTTCACTAAGCAGGTAGGAGGGCCGTCTTGGTAGGTGCAACTACAGGTTATAATATCAGCAGAGGGAAAGTGCAAGGTGTATTTGGCAGAGAGTAAATAAGTCATTTTCAGGAGAACAGAGAAAAATCAATAGGACAAAGTGCCTGATGAGATATGGAGTGGAAGACACGTGAGGAGCCTGTGTGTCTCCAGCCAGGAGGATGGTGATCATTAACAGAGAGAGAAGAGCTGGCAGCTGGTGAATTCTTCAATGTTAGACACGTGGAGCTTGCGCTGGGAGTGAAATGCCCAGCAGGCTGTTGGAAATTCAGGTCAGGGGCCGAGGGGAAAGGTAAATGTTAGAGATATGGCTTGAAAATCTTCAATGCAAGCAAGCCGAGATGAAACCAGAGGAGAAGGGCAAGGCCTGGATCTCGGGGAATGTCCGCAATGTCTAGCAGGGCAGATAAGAAAGAGGCAGAGCTGAGTGCTAAGTAGGATGTAGTGCGTGCCAGAGGGGTCACAGAAGTGTGATCACCATTCAGAGAAGGGAGACAGAGCGGCAGAGCGGAAACTGTCCCTGTGGCTCATAGCAGGCCCACCCAGCTTCTGTAAGTCACTTGGAGGGACGCATGGTTCCGGCTGGACAGGTCACCTGCTAACAACAGAAACACAGAGGAGACTGATGACACTTATTTGCAAAAACAAAAGCCACACAACGAAAAAGAAAACCCAGCTAGCTTTGTCTGGGGCTGATTTGCCCCCTTTTGACCCTCTGTGTCGATCTTCTGAATGGATTAATTAGCACATTTCTGCTTCACTTTTATTCATAAGCACATGAATGCTTTGAGCAGAGACACATATTTGCACATCCATATTACTTAGTTCTTGTGGTTAGAGATGATGCTATGATAACATCATTAAGTTACAGAAGTACAGTTCAGGGGCAGCTGGGTGGCTCAGTTGGTTAAGCATCTGACTCCTTATTCTGGCCCAGGTCATGATTTCATCGTTTATGAGATCGAGCAGTGCGCCAGGCTCTGTGCTGACAGCGTGGAGCCTGCTTGGGATTCTCTGTCCCTCCCCCACTTGCACTTTCTGTCTCCCTCAAAATAAATAAGTAAACGTTAAAAAAAAAGTACAATTCAGGGACGTCTGGCTGGCTCTGTTGGTAGAGCATGCAACTCTTGATCTCAGGGTCATGAGTTCAATCAAGCCCCATACTGGGTGTGGAGCCTACTTAAAAAAAAAAAAAAAAAAGTACAATTCATCCCAACCACTGGAAGAACCACTGGTAGAGTTTCTAGGAATATGAATAATTGTCATTGGTTCTACTCTATTTCAGTGAAGTACGAAGAATAGAAAAACATAAAGTAAAAAGAAAAACAAACAAAAAAATCTCCTTTAAAAAAAGAAAAAGCATACAAAAAGGAGCCATAAGTCCACCAGCAAACTGCTTGCCAGTTGCTTTAAAAGTGTTTCCAACCAACACTCTGCAGGTTAGTTGAAAGGAGTGGATACATAGTTCTTATCAGCAGACACGGCCACATTCACCATTCTGCTCTGTATCTGCTCTAAGTGCTTTGCTCTAGTAATATTCTATGTACTAGAATATTCTAGAAACCAGTATTGAATAAACTTTCCAAGTGTCTCGGCACCCTAAAAATTGAGAGCCATGCATGAGTACTGGAGGGGAACCCAAGGGCAGTTGGAAAAGGGGAAGGCACCCCAATAGACAGGACCAGCTGCTCCTTTTCCTTGTCTTCCTCCTTAAGTGGACCAGCTCTAGTTTTGGTCTTATTAGATTGGGATGCCATGCATTCCATTCATCAAGCCGGAAACCTGACTCATCCCTCACCTCCCACATCAATCCATCCGCAGGTCCTGTCAATTACCTCATCAAAGTAGAACTCCAAATCTGCCTCACTGTTTTTCCATCTGCAGGGCCAACAGCCTGATGCAGCCAGCCGTCTGGTCTTCTCTCCCACAGTGTCCTCCTAATCCATGTCCTTGTGTCTGCTCTCAGCCCCCTGCAGTCCATTCCCATTACAACACCAAGAACATTTTTCTCAAAACTTAAAGTAGATCGCATTGCCTCGCAGCTGAAAACTCTTCCGTGGCTCCCAACGCCCTAAAACAAAATCTGGGCTCCTCTGAGCATGACCGGCGAGAGTGCCGCGCCCCTCTATGTCATCTGGCACCCCATCTCCTGCTTGCTATAGCTGTGGCCATGGCTGGGTTTTCTTCTTAGCACCAAGCCAAGGAGGCAGAGGTCTATTACAGTGTCCCTTCCTCCTGCCTGGAAAGCGCTGCAACTTTTTTTTTTTTTTTGCAAAGACCTCAGCTTAAATGTCATCTCCCCGAGGCCTTCCGAGGCCATTTGTTTTCATTTTGTTTGGCTCTAAAGTAACAGCTCCGTGCAAACAAGAATCACGTCCATGGTGCTCATCCCGTGTCTCTGTTAACTTGCATGGTGCCCGGTGCACGGTAGGAACTCAATTATTGGATGAATGGATAAAAGGATCCAAAGTGTTCAAGGTGTGCAAGGCCCGGACTTAGGTCAGAAACTTTCATTTTTGGATGGCGCGAGAGCGTGCATTGAGAAAGTAAACTCCATTCTGGAGTAATCTCAGTGACCATTGATCTAAAAGCTCCAAGATCACAGGGTGCCTGGTGGGCTCAGTCAGGAGACTGTGTTGACCCTCGATGAGCTTGAATCCCACGTTGGGTGTGGGTGGAATTTACTTAAAAATAAAATTAAAAATAAAAATAAACAATAGAATTGCCAAGCCCCGTTGCTCTTCTGACCTAGCAGAGCTAACTCACACTGTTGCCTGGAAACTTCTTGTTTTTCCCCTTATGTAGAGAGATTTATTGATGTGCGTCCGTAAGTACAAAGATATCACAGTAAGAAATAAGAAGAGTTTGAGCTCTTTGTGGGAGAATGCCAATTGATTAGACGGCATGTGTTATTAATACTTATTACGGTTTTATTACAACCCATGAATCACATGAAGTCTCATTATAAAAGTATGGGCTTTTGGCCAAGAACATCATGACAATCTAGTTTGGAGTGAGGCGTCATCATCTGGGGAGGGTCTCGAGCAGTTGGATCTGGCTGCTGGCCAGCCATGGCAACAGTACATAGCGTGTCCCATCGCTGATGGGAGCGGCCGTGTGACAGGAAGGAGCGTTGTCACGCTCGCAGGGGTGGGAGTGGGTGCACACGATGAGATCTAGCCCTAAGGTCCCTTCCAATGGCTTCTCATTTTTCCATTCCAGCGAAGTCACTTCAGCCCAACGAAACACGCAGTCACGGAGGGTCTTGTGAGTGCCTGAGGCCTCACCGGGAATGTGACAGTGAACGTGTAGACACCCACTCTGCCCCAACAGAATAAATGGGAGGTGAACAAGACTTCACGAAGCCGGAGGCTGACGTCAGCCCTTGGCTCTCCCCTCGGAACGTCAAGACACAAGAATCAGCCATGTGGAGTCGACAATCGAGGACATGGGACTTTCTCAAATGGTACCAAAATATTTTTAGTTCCCGTTTCCACGAAAGGCCCGCATTTGAAATGCCCCCAGAATTGGAAGCCCCAGCCGCCTTCGTGTCCTCGTTCATGCGAGCTCCTCCTCCACACCCCCAAGCTCACTGCGTTTCCCGTGTTTTTTCTTCACTTAATAGTCAACATGCGCTTCCCTTATTAGGTTTGTGAAATAATACAATGTCTGACTTACCCGGAATTTCCCGACCTTAACCCGCAGCTGGCCTCCCGCAGGCGGTGGTGTTCCAGCTTACCACCACGGAGCCCGGAGAGGAGCGCGTTTTGTTGCCTCCCTGGCCCCTCGGCGATAATCATCATCTTCCACATTAGGCACTACGTTCATTGTTAGGATAAAGCGCACTCTGAATTGTCTCAACACCAACGTTGCCAAGCAGCACGGCTCCCTTTCAAGCCCCGCGTGTTTAAAGTTGACAAGAGCCGTCTGGTAGCTGTCACACCTCTCCTCCACTTTTCCCAGCCATTTTCCTACTACAGGGAGAGAATATAGATGTTGGGCAAGTCATTCGCTTCTCTGAGTCTATTTAAGTGTTTTTTTGTTTTTTTTTTGAGAGAGAGAGAGAGAGAGAGCAAGCTTGTACATGCATGCACATGTAAGTGGGGGAACAGGCAGAGAACGAGAGCGAGAGCCAGAGAGAGGAGAGAGAGAGAATCTCTAGCAGGCTCTGTGCCCAGCGCGGAGCCCATCATGGGGTTCTATCTCCCAACCATGAGATCCTGACATAAGCTGCCATCAAGAGCAGGCCCCTTAACCGACAGAGCCACCCGGGTGCCCCCAATTTTTTTCATTTAAGTCCTCTCTACACCCAACGTGTGGCTCAAACTCACAATCCCTAGATTAAGAATTTCACTCTCTTCAGCTGAGCCAGCCAGGCAACCCTCTCCGAGTCTGTTCTTTGGTCCATGAAATTAGAGGATGGAATTAGGTTAGAGAGTAAACTCTGGGGCAAGGAGGCAAATTTAGCTCCCCGCTGAGCTTGGATTGGCCCTCCGTAGCATTGACAAAAATTTCAGTCATAGGCAACCTTCTAAAGTTGGGAGATTTCCCATGAAATTTCGTATTTCTGGTTTCTTTTGTAAAATCCAAATCTGAATTCCCTTGAAAACTCTGGCCTCAGAGACTCCCTTCCACATCTCACAAGCTTCTCACATTCGCAAATGACAGGGAGGAAGGCACAGCTGCCCACCTCATCCCTCCTCTGATAATAGCACCTGAAGATGATGATGCCCTGTCTCTGGTTCTCTGAATCCACTTTTCTGAGAGCAGTGCTTTCTGTTTGGTGACCTGAGGAAAAGGGGTGTGTGTGCTGATGGAGAGAGAGAGAGAGAGAGAAGAAAATTCTAGCCTGAGATAATTGGGAGGGAATGGCCTTTAAATTGGATGCTGCTTGGGGCTCCTGGATGGTTCATTCAGTTGAGCGTCTGATTTCTGGCTCAGGTCATGATCTCACAGTTTATGGGTTCGAGTCCTGCATCGGGCTCTGTGCTGACAGCTCGGAGCCTGGAGCCTGCTTCAGATTCTGTGTCTTCCTCTCTGCCCCTCCCCTGCTTGCACACACACATTGTCTCTCTCAACAATATAATAAACATTAAAAAAATTTTTTTTTAATTGGCTGCTGCTCTTCATTTAATGGCAGTTCCCACCTGTCCCATTTCATTTATGCATATTATTTGTCTGGCCCCTCTAGGCATTTCCACAAGATAATCTCTAAATCCCCCTTCCTCTGAACACACCTAAATGTTTCTAAGATATTCTTTCAAGAGTGTTGAGCCTCTGCAAGCAGATTAATTCCCTCCCTCCCTCTCCTGACAGAATATCTGGCAGGCCAAACACAAAGATACAACCATTGTCTGCCTTCCTCAATTCCCCAGCACCCAGAAAAAGCCCCAGCACCTAGAAGGCGCTCAGTAAATATTTGTAGAATGAAGTATTCAGGGTTAGCGATTACCTTTGGAAAATGTCCACAATGATTAACCGAGCAAATTAATGTTTTAAGAGGGCACCTCTAATCACCTTAGTTGCAATATCATTATATTTTATGTTACCCAACAGAGAGGGATAACCAGCTTAAATTTCTTTGATTTAAACATTTGGACATTTAAAACTCCTTATTAAGTCTTGGGTACAGATACAGCCAAGCTTTTAGATTTTATTTATATTTCCATGGAGGGGATAGGTATATATTTCAGGCAGTAATGAAGCAAAATCAGAGAGCCTGAGCCTTAAAGAAATAAAGAACTTGCTTTCTCGACTAAAACTAGGCTTAAAAAAATGCCCTTTCCTCAATCAAGTTTTCTGAATGGAGCCAGGCTGGGGATAAATGGCACAACACTACCCCCATGTGTTCACTATTGGGATTTACACCGCCTTTATACAAGGACTTCCGGAGTCAACACTTTGGCACACCAGGCACTTGGCAAGAGGTGCAGTCATGAGCAAAACCCACACGATTCCTGAGATCTTGTGAGACATATGCTCAGGATTCAAGTCCGTATGGGATTTCAAACCGCGGTGACTCTTCTGGAGGAAAGGATATGGTTCTTTGAAAATGATTCAGCTTTAGTCCCCGCCTCCTGAGATAATTAGCACAACATAACTCAATTTATTGAGAGCCTTCTATGCCTAGGCACTGTAGTAAGCATTAGCTCATCTAATCCTCTCAAAAACTATAGACAGGTAGTTCATAAATAAATAATTTGCACAAGAACACAGAGCGAGTAAGCGGTGGCACTAAGAAATTTAATGTTTAACTCCTATATTCCTTACTAACTGAAAAAAAAACACATACACAATCTAAGATATTATAATAGTGTTTCTTAAATATGAGTAATGCATGAGCCCCTTTTAAAGGAATAGAAAATTTCTCACAGATGTCTCCATCAGCAGTTCTCAGGATCAACTTAAATTATTTTTTTCAGTTTTTATTTAAATTCCAGTTAGTTAACATACAGTGTAATATTAGTTTCAGGTGTACAATATAGGGATTCAACACCTCTGTATAATACCCAGTGCTCATCACAGCAAGTGCACTCCTTAATCCCCATCACCTGTTTCACCCATACCCCCTTCCTCCTCCCCTCTGGTAACCATCAGTGTGTTCTCTATAGTTAAGCACCCTGGTGACGGGTTACGGGCACCCTGGTGGCTCAGTCCGTTGTTCAGCTCAAGTCATGATCTCACAGTTTGTTAACAAACTGTCGGACTCAGACTCTGTGTTTAACAGTGAGGAGCCTGCTTGGGATTCCCTCTCTCCCCCTTTCTCTCTCTGCCCCTCCCCTGTTCTCTCTCTAAACAAACAAACAAACAAACAAACATGAAAAAAATGAAATAATCTCTTTCTTGGTTTGCCCCTCTCTTTTTTCTCCTTTGCTCACTTGTTTTGTTTCTTAAATTCCATATATGGATGAAAACATGTGGTATTTGTCTTTCTCTGACTTATTTTGCTCAGCATAATACTCTCTAGTTCCATCCACGTCATTGAAAATGGCAAGATTTTGTTCTTTTTTTATGGCTGAGTGATATTCCATTGCATATATATACCACATCTTCTTTATCCATTTACTGCCGATGTTCATTGGGGCTGTGTCCATTTGGCTATTGTAGATAATGTTGCTATAAACATTGGAGTACATGTATCCCTTTGAATTAGTATTTCTGTATTCATTGCGTAAATACCTAGTAGTACAATTGCTGGACCATAGAGCAGTTCTATTTTTATTTTATTTTATTTTTTTTTAATTTTTTTAACGTTTATTTTTGAGACAGAAAGAGACAGAGCATGAACGGGGAAGGGACAGAGAGAGAGGGAGACACAGAATCGGAAACAGGCTCCAGGCTCTGAGCCATCAGCCCAGAGCCCGACGCGGGGCTCGAACTCACGGACCGCGAGATCATGACCTGAGCTGAAGTCGGACGCTTAACCGACTGAGCCACCCAGGCGCCCCAGAGCAGTTCTATTTTTAAATTTTTGAGGCATCTTCCCACTGTTTTCCAAAGTGGCTGCACCAGTTTGCATTCCCACCAACAGTGCAAGAGGGTTCCACTTTCTCCACATCCTCGCCAACACCTGTTGTTTCCTGTGTTGTTTGATTTTAGTTGTTGAGGTGAGATCTCGTTGTACTTTTGATTTGTATTTCCCCAGTGATGAGTGACGTTGAGCATCTTTTAGGATCAACTTAAAATTATTTTGATCATAATGCTGGCTGCTTTAGTACATAGAAAAAGTTAGGTAAGAACTCTGTATATCTTTAGCCCTTACCTGACTATAAAACAAAAACAAATGCACAAACACGAGCAAAAGTATCATTCAAAGAGATGTATTGTCAACTTCAATTTAACAGCAATCATGTGGCACTCAATTAAAAATAAAAATATGTGAGTTGCCTGGCACAGGTCAGGCACTGTTCGTATCACTGGGGTAGAGCAGCAGAGATAAACAACAGACAAATAATGGGTAAAGTACACGGCGTGTCGGGTGGTGATGAGTGCCGGGGAGAGAGACTGCACAGGGAAAATGGTCAGCGGGGTGGTCAGGGAAGTGGCACTTATGCAGAAGCCCAAAGGAGCTGAGAAAGCAGGCCTGCGGCTATCTGCAGGGAGAACATTCCAAAGGAGCCTGGGACAAAGGAAAAGACCTTGAATTTGGAGTGTGCTTGGGGTATGGGAGGAAGAGCAAGGAGGCCAGTGGGATCGGAACAGGGAGGGAGTTGTAGGAAATGAGGTGGGGTCAGAAAACGATGCCAGATAGCGATGTCTGCTGAAATTACCTCTTGGATTCATCTCCTACGGCTGCTCAAGGCAACACTACTGCCTCGTACAAGCCATTTATGGTTCTGCAAGTACATTGTAGTCCTTCACCCTTCCATGCCTTCTCTGAAAGGAAGCCTAATCATGGTCTTTCCGGGAAAGCCTCCCTGATTAGACAAGCATCCCTTCAGAATACCTTCACATCCTGTGTACAACTCTGACTTAGTTCCATCACTGCATTCTGGCTGGTGGCTTATTTATCTGCCTTATGCACTAGAAAACAAGCTTCTCAAGGGCAAGAAGCTTTTTCTTTCTTTCCTTCTTTCCTTCCTTCCTTCCTTCCTTCCTTCCTTCTTTCTTTTCTTTTTTCAATATCTTCAACGCATAAATACCTATAGGGCCATAATAGATCATTAAGATAGATAATGTTTGTTGCACTACCAGGTATTTATCCAAGGGATACAGGTATGCTGTTTCGAAGGGGCACGTGCACCCCAATGTTTAGAGCAGCACTATGAATAATAGCCAAAGTATGGAGAGAGCCCAAATGTCCATCGATGGCTAAATGGATAAAGAAGATGTGGTATATATATATATATATATATATATATATATATATATATATATAAAATGGAGTATTACTCGGCAATCAGAAAGAACACAATCTTGCCATTTGCAACTACGTGGATGGAACTGGAAGGTATTATGCTAAGCGAAATTAGTCAGAGAAAGACAAATATCATATGACTTCATTCATATGAGGACTTTAAGACATAGAACAGATGAACACAAGGGAAGGGAGGCAAAATAATATAAAAACGGGGGGGGGGGAGAGAGGAAACCTAAGAGACTCTTAAATATGGAGAACAAACAGAGGGTTACTGGAGAGGTTGTGGGAGGGGGGGATGGGCTAAATGGGTAAGAGGCTAAAAAACTTACATTCTACCACCCAGAGCCAGGATTTGAACCCAGATTTATTTATCCCGAACGACACCGAGCTGTAAATTGGACACGTGTGAATTAGGAACTGGATTTGGTATCATTTCCCAAGTCCCTTGAGAAATAACTAGCATCCGTAAGAGATTTACAGAAACCCTTTCCATACTGTATTTACATTGCTTGACATCGCTGTGGTTTTTAAGGAAGAAAGATGGAAGGCCACCTGCCAATCACTGAGCCATTGTGAAGATGTTGACCTTGTTTGCAACAAGGAAAATAGGAGAAGCATCTGGAACTGAAGTGATGTGTTGAGCAAATGAAGACTACAGACCCTGCAGGAGTGTTAACTCTGCCGGGGAGCATTTACGAATCTGGCATTTGTACAGTTGTTGAGCGTTATCCTAATTTTTCACGTACCGTGTATAATAACATTTATTTATGTACAGAGGAAACAGGTCCAATGAGTATAAAACAGTGCTCTGGTTATTTCTAAGTTATGGGAGTTTTTATTTTTTTTTTTTTTTTTTTTTTTTTTTTTACCCTGTGCTTTTCTACATTTACTCAAGTCTCCACCACTGTTAAAAAAAAAAAAAAAATCATGATGAAACTCAATAAGAAAATGAATCCAGTTACTATCGGACAAAAGACCTGGACAGACACTTCACCAAAGAAGATATATACGTGGCAATTGAGCAGATGAAAAGATGGCCAAAATCATACACCATTAAAGGGACTACAGATTGAAACAACAGCGAGCTACCATTACACGCCCATTAGAGTGGTTAAAATCCCAAACACTAACACCAAATGCTGGTGAGGAGGTGGGGCAAAAGGAATCCTCATTCATGGCTGGTGGGGATGCAAAATGGTGTAACCCCTTTGAAAGGCGGTTTGGAGGTGTCTTACAACACTCAACATATTAGTACCATACAATCCAGCAATCCCATTCCTTGGTTCTTACCCAGAGGAACTGAAAACTGACATCCACACGAAACCTGCACGTGAATGCTCACATTAACTTTATTCCTAGCTGCCAAAACTTAGACACAAACGAGATGCCTGTCAGTAGGTGAATGGGTACGTACACCGTGGTACATCCATACAATGGAATATTATTCTGCACTAAAAATGAATGAGCTATCAAGCCCTGATAAGACGTGAAAGAACTTGAAACGCACACGACTAAGTGAAAAAAAGCCAGTCTGGAGTGGCTACATGCTGTATGATCCCAACTCTCTGACATTCTGGAAAAGACAAAACTGTAGAGATGGGTAAAAGGTCAGTGGTTGCCAGGGGTCCCCGGGGAGGGAGAGATGAATAGCCAAAGCAAAGGGTTTTTTGTTGTTGTTGTTCTGTATGAAACTATAACGGTAGGCAAGTGTCATTATACATGTGTCCAAGCCCACAGAATGTACAACGTCAAGAGTGAACACTACTGGGAACTGTGGACTTTGGTCAATAATGATGAGACAAGGGGCCCCTGGGGGGTTCAGTCCATTAAGCCTCCGGTTCTTCATTTCGGGCTCAGGTCATGATCTCACAGTTGTGAGATCGAACCCCGCGTTGGGCTCCACCCTGGGCATGAAGCCCGCTTCAGATTCTCTCTCTCCCTCTTCCTCTGCCCCTCCCCCCTCAAAAGAAGTACATAAACATTTTTTAAAACCATGTGTGGGTGTTGGTCCACCAACCTTAACACCCTGGGGCAGATGTGGAGGGTGTTGTGCCCTGGCAGGGGAAGAGTACAAGGGAACCGTCTGCATTTTCCTCTCGATTTTGCTGCGAACCCAAAACTGCTCTAGAAATAGTGTCTACTTGGTTTTTTTAAAGTCTACGATGAGCAATGTTACTATTATTCAAAATCCAGGAGAATGCACTCCAAGACCTCTTGTGTTTGTTGGTGTTCCTCGCCATTCCAGAACAGAAATATTCCTGAGAAGAAAGCGGAGGTGTGCGAACCTACGACATACGGGAGAATATGCTTCAGCATGCTGCAGTATTGGGGGAGGTACTCATAAGTAATCATCTGAGAGGAAGGGATGGAGAGCATCGCCGCTTATGTTTAAAAAAAGTTTTTAGTGTTTATTTATTTTTCGAGGTGGGGGAGGGGGAGAGAGAGAGGGAGACAGAACCCGAAGCAGGCTCCAGGCTCTGAGCTGTCAGCACAGAGCCCGACGCGGGGCTCAAGTCCACGAACCGCGAGATCATGACCTGATGTCATGCCATCTCTTAATGACAACAGCAAGCCCCAGGACCTCCAAAAATAGTTCTGCAGCTTGTTCGTTATACAAGGCTGCCCCACAAGGAAGCTTGGGAACAGAACTCTAAACCCCACCGAGCTTGCCAAGCTGTGGGCCCAAGCTGCATCTGCCGGGAGAGGTGTTTGCCCAATTAGCACAAAGGTGCTAGGAGCCAGGTACTGAGTTGAATGAATGCTTTGTGTGGATTTAATCTCCTTTAATCCATTTGTCCCACATGTCCGCCCATTCTCCTTGCAAAATCCCAGTGCTTCCTACACATGCAAAGAACTCTGTACTGCTTACATTTTAAGAAGCTGAGGTCACATGAGTCATTTGCAAGCCTGCCTATGAACACCACCTGCTTGCTTTGGTTTTATCTGTCAAAAGATGATTATAGATGTTAACTGTTTGTGTACCTTTTAGCTAAGTAGCTAGATCAACTAGGGGAGAATCTGTGACTTTGAAATGGACCTCTAATAGTTTTAAAACATAGCAAACGGTTTTAAACTTGTATTCTCTGCATTTTAGTACTAATGTATTCATCTATTCACTTATGCATCCAATAAACACTTCATCTTTGTTTATTTTTATTTATTTATTTATTTTTTATTTGAAGGCCAGGCACTATTTGGTAATGAAAATTCAATAAATAAAATGATTGTTACCTTGAAGAAACTCCTAGTCAGGGGCATCTGGCTGGCTCGATCTCTTCATCTTGGGTTGTAAATTCGAGCCCTGCGTCGAGTATGGAGATTACTTAAAAATAAAACCTTAAACACACACACACACACACACACACACACACACCCTATAGGGGAGGAAATATAGGGACTAGAACTCATTTATTTGTTTATCATTATATACTTAAGGCTTATTATACATCAAACTCTGTTGGTCACTAAAAGTACAAAGAAGCTTTGAACAGTTATCACCAGATAGGACATATGCTTCTGGCACTAAGAAATATTGTTAGTCAATTCAAAGTTACCTCATCTAACTAAACTAAATAAACTAGGAATCCAGTACTAGAGGTCACTTACTCAAAATTGTCATTTCCTCATAGAATGTATTCAAACCGTTCTTTCTGATGATAGTCTCAGAGAAATGCTCAAAATAGAATTGCTTTTTAAATTGTTAAAATTCTTTTTGGGGGGTTGGGAGCGCCTGGGTGGCTCAAACATCCGACTCTTGATCTCAGCTCAGGTCATAATCTCATGGTTCATGGGATCAAGTGCCCTGTCCCACTCTGCACTGACAGTGAGGAGCCTGCTTGGGGTTCTCTGTCTGTCTGTCTCTCTCTCTCTCTCTAAAAATAAATAAATAAACATTTTAAAAAATTATTTCTTTCTAAGTAACCTGTACAGCCGACGTGGGGCTCAAACTCACGACACTGAGACCTAGAGTCTCTTGCTCTACCAACTCAGTCGGCCAGTGCCCCCAAAATTATTAAAATTCTTGATAAACTCTGAGCCTAATTACACTACCTGAAAGAGAATAACATTTTTATGCACGATGTAAATACTAATGAGTGTGAATTTTTAAATCTTCAAAATTAGTAACAATTAGCATAGCGCTTCCCAGATAGCGGGGCATTTTCACAGACATATTTCATTTGATACTCATAAAGCCCTTGAAGGAGGGTGTTCATTTACTTTCATTTTTTTTCTGGGTGGTTAAGGAAACCCATGAGGTTTCCCCATGATACCTTTCTCTGCTCATGATCCTTTAGCTAATAGGTAGAGCTGGAGTCTAAACCAAGCCGAGAATCATGCAGATTTTATAACTACATTACAAACTTCTCTATTGCATTTTGTTATTTCAGTCTTGACAGGGATATTGTTATTCATTGGCAACTTAATAGAAAGATTTATGTTACTATAATGCAATATGAAATAGATACTTTTTAAAAGATCTGGAAATAATATCTGCGTTAGCAGAAGCCGCTGTAGCTTACAGGAGCATATAATGGCTAGATCCATGACGGTTTGTATGGTGTGCTGTCAAAACACCCATAATGGTTAATTCGTTAGGCTTTCCAATGAAAGCAGTCCTTGAACTGGTATAATTTCAGTTTAGTTAATTTCACCAACTTGCAGGAGCAACCACGAGGAAATTCCTAGGGAAGCAGTGCCATCTAGTGGTAACATCAGGTACCTGCGATAAATTGCAAATAAAATACACAACATTTATTCAGCCATAAAAAAGAAGGACATACCAATACATGCTACATCATGGATGAATCTTGAAAACATTGTGGTAAGTGAAAGAATCCAGACGCAAAAGGTCACATATTGTGTGATTGCATTTATATAAAATATCCAGAATAGGTAAATCCATAGAAACAGAAAGCACAATTATGCTTGCCAAGGGCTGGTAAAAGCGAGAATCGGGAGTCACTGTTCAGTAGGCGGGGGGATTTCTTGTGCGGTGCTTAAAATGTTTTGGAACTAGATAGTGGATGCATAAGGTTGTGAATGTACTAAATATCACTGAATTGCTTGCTTTAAAATGGTTAATTTTGTTATGTGAATATCTCATTAAGACGTTAAAATTGTTTTAATATTTATTTATTTTGAGAGAGAGAGAGTACAAGTGAGTGAAGGGGCAGAGGGAGAGGGAGACACAGAATCTGAAGCAGGCTCCAGGCTCTGAACTGTCAGCACAGAGCCTGACATGGGGCTCGAACCCAGAAACAGTGAGACCACGAGCTGAGTGGAAGTTGGCCGCTTAACCAACTGAGCCACGCAGGCGCCCCAAGACATATTTTTAATAAAATAAACATATGAAACATATTAACCTGTAATAGCTGCGTTTACACAAAATATATAATAAACTATATTTGTCCTGTCGTTTGTTGACTGAGGCAATGCTCTAGGTACTATGAGGATATGAAGATGTGGAACCCAGTTTCTCTCCATAAAAGTTATAATTTAGCGGTAAAGAGTCGTATGCTCAAATAGCAATCGGAGAAAGTGGCATGCGGTAAGTGGCACTACTCTGGTGAACTGGAGAAGGGCACAACGCTTCGGGGGTGGGGGACCAAGGCAAGGTGGCCGTGCAGCAAAGATCACTGGGAAAGTTTTCAGAGCCGGAGCTTAACGGAAACCCACACGCAGGTGCAGAGAACCTCGGCTTTAATTTAAATGCGCTGCCACCAAAGCCCATCGAATGCAGCGGTGTGCTTCTGGCTGATGCCTGTTCTAGCGCAGTAAGATTCTGAAAGGCAGCACTCACCGAGAGGGCACAAAGCCAATAGCTGGAGGTGAACTCCCACTGCCCTGCACTGCTGAGGGGGAGGGGCGGTGTCTGTCGTCGCCGCCCCCCAGAGCTGGGGCAGGTGATGGTGAAAGGTGGTGGCTTGGGGGAGTTCCTCCCGATGGATTCAGAGCCCACGTCTGGGCAGGACAACTTGGAGAATTCAACCAGAAGTGAGGAAGCAGAGTCTGGCCCCCCGATGTCAGCACACAATGTTCATTCCTTCTTCCCACCTAGTACTTTTCTCTGCCTCGCTGTCTTTGGGTGATCATCTCAATTACTCCCCATTATTCATCATGCAGTAAGTATTTGCTGAGTGCCAGAAACTGTCCAGATCTTGGAAATATAAAAGTAAAAGACAGGATTCTTGCTCACAAAGGGCTCAGAGTCTTTGAAGAACTGATCTGTTAACAATGATCATACGGTCACATACTTGCTTTCGTGGTAATATACACAGCGCTGCTCAGGAAAAGGAATCCCTAAGTATGATTGAGAGAAAGAACCAGTGTTCCCCAATCTTATTAAATCCAACACCCCCTCCTTTTAATAACAAATCATTGTAGGTGCACCTGGGTGGCTCAGTCAGTTGAGTGTCGGATTTTGGCTCAGGTCATGATCTCGTGGTTTTAGGAGTTCAAGCCCCACATCAGGCTCAGAGCTGTCAGCACAGAGCCCACTTCAGAGCCTCTGTCTCTGTCTCTCTCTCTCTCTCTCTCTCTCTCTCTCTCTCCCCCTCCCCCGTTTGCACTCTCAAAAATAAAGACAGTCATTTATAACATAAAACGCCTCAACAAGTAAATAATCATAATCACATTAAAAGATAAATAAAATAGCTTAAGCCTGTGGTAGAATTGCCACGGATGTGACAGCTAGAATACAGAATAATACTGGTATATACTATTGGTAACTTACATGCACAGGCACACGCAAAAACTTGTACAGGAATGTCCGTGGCAGCATTATTCACCATTATCAAAAAGGGGAAGCAACCTAAATGCTCATCAAATAATGAATGAATGGATAAGCAAAATGTGGTATATCCATACAAGGGAATAGTATTCAGCAATAAAAAGAAATGAAGTACTGATTTATGGCACAACATGAACGAATCCTGAAAACATTATGTTAAGAGAAAGTCAGTCACAAGGACCATATGTCACGTGATTCCATTTATTTATTTATTTTTAATATTTATTTGTGTGAGAGAGAGAGAAACAGAGAGACAGAGCATGAGCAGGGGAGGGCAGAGAAAGAGGGAGACACAGAATCTGAAGCAGGCTCCAGGCTCTGAGCTGTCAGCACAGAGCCCGATGCGGGGCTCTAACCCTCGAACCTAGAGGTCATGACCTGAGCCGTAGTCGGATGCTTAACTGATGGAGCCACCCAGGCGCCCTACATGATGCCATTTATAGAAAATGTCCAGAACAGGCAAATCTGCAGAGACAGAAAGTAAATTAGTAGTTACGAGAAGGGTTGGAGGCAAATGGGGAGTGACTGCTAATACGTACAGGTTTTTGAGGGGGAGTGATGAAAATGTTCTAAAGTTGACTGTGGTAACCAACCCTGTGATTGTACTAGAGGCCATTGAATTGCATTCTTTTTTTTTTTTTATTTTTTAATTTTTTTAATTTTTTTAATTTTTTTTTTCAACGTTTTTTATTTATTTTTGGGACAGAGAGAGACAGAGCATGAACGGGGGAGGGGCAGAGAGAGAGAGGGAGACACAGAATCGGAAACAGGCTCCAGGCTCCGAGCCATCAGCCCAGAGCCTGATGCGGGGCTCGAACTCAACCGCGAGATCGTGACCTGGCTGAAGTCGGACGCTTAACCGACTGCGCCACCCAGGCGCCCCTGAATTGCATTCTTTAAATGGGTGAATTGTGTGGTTGGTAAACTATGTCTCAATGAAGCTGCTTTTATTTTTTTATTTAAAAAATTTTTTGTTTCGAGTTTTTATTTAAATTCTGGTTAGTTAACATATAGGGCAATATTGGTTTCAGAAATAGAATTTATAAAGCAGGTTTTTTGTTTATTTATTTATTTTAAGAGAGAGAGAGAGAGAGAGAGCACGTGTGCACATGAGCAGGGGAGGGGCAGAAAGAGGGAGAGAGAATCCCAAGCAGGCTTTGTGCTTCCAGCACAGAGCCCAACGTAGGGCTCTAACTCACAAACTGTGAGATCATGACCTGAGCCGAAATCAAGAGTCAGATGCTTAGCCAACTGAGCCACGCAGGTGCCCCTAAAGCTGTTTTTAAAAAGCAATTTACCAAATATATCATCTGAAAGAGTTCCCAATGGCCAAAGCTAGAACAATTTGGACCAACAAAATGCAATAAAGCAGTATGGATAATAACCAAAAGAGTAAAATAAATATCTCTAAATCTATAGTGATACCAATAGAGGAATGAAAAAATAAATGGGTGAGAAAAGACAAGTCTCCCGAGCCGAAGCATTCCAAATAAATTACTTAGGGGTGGAGCACAGCACCCCACTTCTTATGTGTGGGCTTCACACAGAAACTTCCTTCCAAAGAGTGCAATAGCCACTCGAAGGTGTCTCTTTCCTCCAAAGGGAAAAGGGGCCTGGTTTGTCTTTCAAATAGTTCACTCTCCAAAGGAAAGGAAAAGAGACACTTCAGGAGTGAGAAACTTGACACTGACTCAGTCAGGTGACTGAGGCCAGCCTCATCGGCAATGTCACGTTGATGGTATGTACCGCTGATATAATGTGGTAAGAATGGCACCCTACCTCTGCAGTCTTCCTCCCCTAAACCCATAACCCCAGTCTGATCATGAGAAAACGTGAGACAAATCCCAGCTGAAGGACATTCTACAAAATGCTTGCCCAGTATTTGCAACTGTCAAGGTCATCAAAAGGAAAAGGAATCTGCCCCAGCCAAGAAGAGCCTAAGAAGACATGATGATGAAATGTAATGTGGTATCCTAGATGGGATCCTGGAGCAGAAAGAGAACATTAGGTAAAACTCTGAATAAAGTATTAGTTAATAATATTGGTCCATTAATTGTAACAAATGTATTATGCTAATATAAGATGTTAACAGAGAGAAAAAATGGTGCACTGTATATGGGAGTCCTACACTATCTTCCCATTTTTATTTCTCTAAATTTAAAACTATTCTAAAATAGGGGCACCTGGGTGGCTCAGTCGGTTAAGCGTCTGATTCTTGATTTCAGCCTAGGTCTTATCTCCCAGTTCGTGAGTTCTGTGCTGACAGCATGGAGCCTGCTTGAGTTCTCTCTCTCCCTCTCTTTCTGTCCCTCCCCTGCTCTCTCCCTCTCTCTCTATCTCTCTCTCAAAATAAATACAACTTTTTTTTTTTTTCAACGTTTTTTATTTATTTTTGGGACAGAGAGAGACAGAGCATGAACGGGGGAGGGGCAGAGAGAGAGGGAGACACAGAATCGGAAACAGGCTCCAGGCCCCGAGCCATCAGCCCAGAGCCTGACGCGGGGCTCGAACTCACGGACCGCGAGATCGTGACCTGGCTGAAGTCGGACGCTTAACCGACTGCGCCACCCAGGCGCCCCTAAATACAACTTTTTAAAAATTGTTAAAAAGGGGCGCCTGGGTGGCTCAGTCGGTTAAGTGTCCGACTTCGGCTTGGGTCACGATCTCGCGGTCTGTGAGTTCAAGCCCCGAGTCGGGCTCTGGGCTGATGGCTCAGAGCCTGGAGGCTGCTTCCAATTCTGTGTCTCCCTCTCTGTCTGCCCCTCCCCTGTTCATGCTCTGTCTTTCTCTGTCTCAAAAATAAATAAGCGTTAAAAAAAAAATTAAAAAAAATTGTTAAAAAAATAAAATATTCTAAAATAAAAATATATTTAAGTGTGTATTTCAACACACAATAAAAGTATGGATTTATATTATATTTCATGCATCTAGAGAAATATAGAATAACATGAAAGGCACTCATCTACCCCAAACCCATCCTATTTCTCAACATATGAAGCCACCTCATGTTCATCTATGCCGTTCTTCCTTCTCATAACCTTATCTTGAACTTCATGTTTATTACTACTATGTTTTTATTTCTAATATACAAGTATACATCCGTAACCAATCTATAGTATTAAGAATACATATTTCCATGAATACCTATACATACAAATGAATTGAAAAAAATGGAAATGTATAGACCAAACTGATATCAGTGCTTACTTCTGGGAAGATAGAGGATAGACAGGAGTAAGTGGGACTCTCATTAGATGTGCTACTGAATTATCACAAAGAGGTTACATTTTATCATTTTTATTTTTTAAATTTTTTCTTATTTAAAAATTTTTTTTTAACGTTTATTTATTTTTGAGGGGGGTGGGCAGAGAGCGAGGGAGATACAGAATCCGAAACAGGCTCCAGGCGCCAAGCTGTCTGCACAGAGCCCGAAGTGGGGCTCGAACCCACAAACCGTGAGATCATGACCTGAGCCAAAGTTGGACGCTTAACTGACTGAGCCACCCAGGCACCCCTAAATTATTTTTTTTAATTATTTTTTTAAGTAATCTCTACACCCAACGCGGGGCTCAAACTCACAACCCCGAGATCGAGTCGCATGCTCTACTGACTGAGCTGGCCAGGTATCCCTACCCTTATAACGTTTAAATTGGCAAACAACAACCACAAAAAAGAAACGTGGTTTAGATCACATCATCCTTCCGCTCAGAAAAATATTCACTACTTTCCTTCACCTCACACAGCGTCCTTCAGCCAGAAGCTCTCACTAATGTTTACTGATGTTGAAATATTGTGAGTACTTACCTTCAGTAGTCTTTGCTGCCTTGAATCCAATGGCTCTCAACCCTGATTTCACATTTAGAGTCATGTAGGGAGAGTTAAAAAAAATACTGACCACCTGATCCATTTCCTGATGAAGTAATTGAAATCTCTGCAGCTGGGCCAAGGAACCTGCATCCCACCAAGTCTCACAAGTGATTCCTGAGCTCATTAATGGCTTTATCACAGACCAAACATTTAAGCAGAACTTTAACACCTGATTGAGACATCTAGATGGTTCTTGGCCTCGTTAGCAAAACAAGTATCTTGCGTTGTGAGAAAACTACTGATTACTAAATAGAAGAAATGTTTGAAAAATTAAGTGATGTTTATTTAAAACATTTTTTTAATACTTATTTTTGAGAGACAGAGACAGAGTGGGAGCACGGGAGGGGCAGAGAGAGAAGGAGACACAGAATCCGAAGCAGGCTCCAGGCTCTGAGCTGTCAGCACAGGGCCCGACGCGGGGCTTGAACCTACAAACCGTGAAATCATGGTCTGAGCTGAAGTCGGACGCTCAACCGACTGAGCCACCCAGGCACCCCTAAGTGATATTTACTTTTAAAATAAAATCTTGTGGGTAGAAATAAAATGTCCAGGCAAACTATCTGTCAAATTCCTTGCATTGTCAAGGGCACTTAGAAGGTTCTCAGGAAATATCTTCTGGTTAATGGTGAAATAACTGAACAAATAAAAGAAAATTACCAGTGAGCCCAAATAAGCTGAAGAAAGTCTAACTGGCAGAAACATTCATTTGTGCAGGGTTTACCGAGTTCTGGGCCAGGCCCAGTCATTAAGATTCTACCAAGATAAGGACTTTTGGTTTGCAATAGCTGAGGTGAGGAGAGAAATGGTGGCAACATGTGTTTTGCCTTTATACATGCCTCTATCTTTTTCTTAACCTTTTCTCCTTAAAAAAAAAAAAGTTATGTATTTATTTTGAGAGAGAAAGAGAAAGAGAGCACAAGCAGGGGAGGACCAAAGAGAGAGGGAGAGAGAGAGAGAATCCCAAGCAGGCCCCTCACTGTCAGCACAGTCCAATGTGGGGCTCAAACTCATGGACAGTGAAATCATGACCTGAGCCAAAATCAAGAGTTGGACGCTTGACCGAATGAGCCACCCAGGCATCCCTCTTAAGCTTTTCTGATGCAGAAAATGAATTATCTCCGTGTTCTGACTTAAAACAATTGACTTAGCACTAAGTCTCCAAAGACCCAGAAAATGAAGACAATGTCCTAACCCAAGGACAGAGTGAGTGAGTGAGCTGGAAGGGGAGGGGGTGGGGCAAGAATCCGGAGGGTACCGTCCACCTCCATTTCGCGCTCCTGAATAGCTGTGCAAATCTTCAGAGTCCTAACTTCCGAGTTGGAAGCCCAAACCTTCCTTGTGCTCCCAAGGACCGAGGAGAAGTGGGTAAATTACGTCCCCTCAAACTTCAAAGCAGCAAAATTGTAAGGAAATTCAAACAGACTACTTTTGTTATGAATGCACAGTGCCAGTATAGTCCTGCCATCTGTTTGAAATCATGAGTGCCACAGCTGTTACATATTCTTCAGTAAATATTTGAACCAGCTGCCAAGATGAACTTTTGTTAATAGCATATTTTCAAAGCATATGATTCCAAGTTTGATGTGCAACCGAAGTATAAAGATTTTTTAAAAGGCTAGAAAGCCTTTCCAGGAGAATGGAGTGTAAAGGTCAAATCGATGCTTATTCTGCTTCTTCCCTAAAACCAGAAAGGTTTGCCTTTCATAATCACACCAGTGGACTTTTTTAGTCAATGTGTGTCATTAATCACGGTCATAACCCCGATTTGACTTAAACAGGAAAATGTGGTGTAGTCATGTGATTAGAATGTTCTTTATAGTGTCTGCCTTTGATTGAGTAAAATACCAACTTTAGGGGTGCCTGGGTGGCTCAGTTGGTTAAGCGACCAACTCTTGATTCCAGCTCAGGTCATGATCTCATGGTTGTGAGATCGAGCCCGGCATCAGGCTCCACACTGGGCATGGAGCCTACTTGGGATTCTCTTTCTCCCTTTCCTTCTGCCCCTTCCCTGCTCGTGCTCTCTCTGTCTCTCTCTCTCTCTCTCAAAACAAAACAAAACAAAACAAAAAACCCAAAAAAACCCACAAAAACAAAAACAAAAAACCACAAAACACCCAACTTTAACTTTTTTTTTAAAGAAGTGATATCTGTCTTGTACCCCATTCTCCCTATCAATACCTTCGGGGAAGTATTATTGAAAATAAAGAAACAAACAAACAAGGTAGTGAGACAGAGAGAGAGAGACAGAGGGAGGGAGGGAAATGGAGAAATAATCACTACGTAGTGTTGATTCTGGAAGCAGGATATATGCCTCTAAAGTCTTAACAAATAGGGGTTCCTGGGTGGCCCCCTAGGTTAAGCATCAGACTCTTGATTTGGGCTCAGGTCATGCATGGGGTTCCCCACTGAGCCTGGATCCTGCTTAGGATTCTCTCTCTCTTTCAAAAAAAAAATTAAATGTAAAAGTCTTAACAAATACCTGTATTAGTAGAGAAGGGTGGGGGTGGGGTGATTGCCAGCCATTTCAGCCATTCACAGTGAGATGCCCTTTTAAAGAACAATCATCCTTGGCTCCAGCGATGTAATTGGTGCAAATGTCAAAATCACTTGGGATTTTGTAAACCCCTGTTAACCCTTTATTGAAATACACCAAGGGAGCTCTAGGAGGTTTTAATTGCACGAAACGCAACAAATAATAAAAGTGCACTTTGAATAGAGTTTTTAATATGATATCAATGTTTATTAATGATAAGATACACTATCTGTCCATAAAAGCACATTGTAAGCTCATGAAACAGCTACATTGACCTAAATGTAGATATATGCATATATCTTTGCAATGAAATGATTTCATATAGTTTAAGCTTTCAGATTGATGGACCTTATTCAGAATAATATAGCATATATTTGCAGAGTGAAAAAAAAGTAGGCTTTTCTTCTTTGTATTTGCACTTCATTATCACCTCATTAAGTGAGGAAAAAACATGTCTCTAGTTCTAGATAAATTAAGAGAGCCTGAGGAGAAAAATTTTAGTAATTACATGGTAAGAGTTGAAGACAATATGTTTACTTTAATAATCTTTAATTTAATATGGCACAGGTTTTTCTTTTTCTTTCTTTTTCTTTTCTTCCAAGATTTTTATTTAAATCCAAGTTAGTTGACATAGCGTGTAGTATTGGTTTCAGGTCTAGAATTTAGTGATTCATCCAATTACATGTAACACCCAGTGCTCATCCCAACAAGTGCCCTCCTTAACGCCCATCACCCATTTAGCCCATCCCCACTCTCAATATGGTACAGGGTTTTCAAAGTAACACAGTTTCAGAGTGTCCTAGAAATTGAGAGTTTTGTGAAGATACCTAAATACCCAGATGAGAACGTGATTTGCAGTCATTTGGGAAATTTGGCTTTCCAGAGTCTGAAGAATTTAAAATAACCCCCCTCCTTTCCTCAGTTCATGGGGAGCACTACTTATTTTCAGTTCATTTTATTTATTTTATTTTAAGTGTTTATTTATTTGAGGAAGAGAGAGAGAAAGAGAGAGAGAGAGCACGCAAGCACGCACACAAGCGGGGGAGAGGCAGAGAGAGGGGACACAGAATCCAGAGCAGGCTCCAGGCTCTGAGCTGTCAGCATAGAGCCCGATGCTAGGGCTTGTACCCATGAACTGTCAGATGATGAGCTAAGCTGAAGTCAGACACTTAATTGACTGAGCCACACAGGCATCCCTTTTTAATTTTAATTTTATTTTAATTCCAGGGTAGTTAACATACAGTGTCATAGTAGCTTCAGGTATCCTCCTTATCACCTTCTCTTATTTCACCCATCCCTCCAGCTCCCCTCCCCTCTGGTAACCATCAGTTTGTTCTCTATAGTTAAGAGTCTGGGTATTTTTTGTTTGTTTGGTTGGTTGGTTGGTTGGCTCATTTGTCTCTTTCTCTCCCTTTTGTTCATTTGCTTTGTTTCTTTTTTAAAAAAAAAAAAACTTTTTAAATGTTTTTATTTATTTTTGAGAGAGAGAGAGAGACCCAACGCAAGCAGGAGAGGGGCACAGAAAGAGGGAGACACAGAATCCGAAGCGGGGTCCAGGCTCTGAGCTGTCAGCACAGATCCCGATGTGGGGCTCGAACTCACGGACCGCGAGATCATGACCTGAGCCGAAGTCGGCTGCTTAACTGACTGAGCCACCCAGGCGCCCCCAACATACATCTTTTTTATCTGTTCATGTATCGATGGACATTTGGGCTGCTTCCACAATGTGGTTATTGTAAATAATGCTGCAATAAACACAGGGGTGCCCGTGTCCCTTCGAATTAGTGTTTTCATATTCTCTGGGTAAATACCCAGTAATGAAATTGCTGGATCTTATGGTAATTCCATTTTTAATTTTTTGAGGAACCTCCATACTGTTTGCCACAGTGGCTTACTTATTTAAAAAAAGAAGAAGAAGAAGAAGAAGAAGAAGAAGAAGAAGAAGAAGAAATAATTAATTTCAATTACTTTTATGTTGAAATTTGGAGGAAACGGATAGATAACTCTCAAGTTAACAAGAGGGCTCTAGATTGTGCCAACCCAAAGATGACCTTTGGGATTAAACTCAACACCCAGCTCACAAGAAGTGATTAATAAATCCTTGTTGAATTTAACAAGCCTTTTGTGCAATGGAGATTAACAAATAGGATTTCACTTACCTTCTGTCATGGCAACCTTTGCAAACATACTCCCTGTTAGAAAAGTGAGGTTTCTGTCATTGTTTTTGTTGCCGTGTTTGCTGGGGAAAGTTTGGAGGATCCCTAGGTGAAAAAAGACTACGTGACCGCAAGGTGCGATTGCTGTTTTCCCATAGCCTAAAATAATTATACCACAACACTGCCTCTGCCATTCAGCACAATGATCTTTTCGGAAAAAGTGGATTCTTTTAAGTTTCCATGCAGCTCGTCCTTAAAATTTCCAGTGTGTGCTCAGCATGCTTAGAAAACACAAACTGTTGAGCACTCAGAGATGACAGCAACAGTGAGCGCACGCTGAACTTACGGAGATGTCTTTTGGAGAGAGGCTAGCGGCTCACCCAAGGCCAACCTCGGACCATCTGAAGCAGAGTAACTGCCCCACTAAGAGATCCCTTCACCCCTGCAAACTGAACTGAGAACATTCCCTTCTGAGGCCAGAGGAGGTGCTTAAAAAGCGTGAGAGCGGAACAGGGGCTGAAAACTAGACTACCAAACTGTGCTGGCAAAATCTGTTTCAACATAATGTGGGGGACTCGCTCGTGTATTGTTCTAGGGGCAGCCAGCCATCCCGTAGTAGCCATGGTTGACTGATGTGGTGCCATCATCCGTGATCGGGTGCGTCTCATCAATCGATGCTCATCAAACAATGCAGCTTTCCAGCACTTGCAGCTGAACCCGACGAGAGTTCATCCGCCCAACATGCCGCAAGACCAGGAAGACGGACACTGGGCTTTTGCAGTGAAGAGAGATAGTCTCTTTACTGGTGTGGTGCCACCCAGGAGACCGAGGGGCTAATGCTCAAAGGTGCCGAACTCCCTGCTGGCTTTGCCAGTGAGAGTTTTTCAGGGTAAAAGGCAGCCGTGTTGACTGCAGGCCCATGAGGTCATGTGAGCTGATGTTACTTAATAACTTCTGATGCCACTTTGTCTGCTCTCCTGGAGGTTTGTTCCACCTCGAAATGCTTGGAATCTGGAAAATATCTTTATTTTACATCTGCTGATTATATCTTTAGGGTAGTGCTGATTAACTGCTTGTATTACAGACTCCTTTGAGTGGTAAGCTGACATTCCTATCCCTTGAGCCTGTCCTGCAGTGCCTGTGGGTGATATGGCCTGGAGTCTGTGTGTTCCCACGTGAACGGACAAGATGGACACCGTCTTCACCATTGGGTGTAACCTACCAGAGAATCAGGACGGTTTATTTGAAGTGTGGATATGATTTTTAATGCTTGTAGTAATATACCCTTTAGTACAGTGATTCTCAAATTTTAAGTAGTTAAGGATCATCTGGGGAGATTTTTAAAAATGCATTCTGGGACCTCAACCCCAGAGATTTGAATTCAGAAGGTCTTGGGAGAGGTCCCCAAACAGGCCTTTAAGCAAACCCTCCAGGTTATTCTGAGACATGTTGGCCTTCGCCACACTAAGATACTCCATATTATAAGCATCTTCTTCAATAAAAGCCATCTGACATCTGAGATGCTACTGTTACTTAAGCAATTACACCGGGCTAAGTTACTGAGACCAAAGAATTTGATTTACAAAAAGAAAACCGGCCTACATCATTTCTGGGAAAAAAAAAAATTGAACAGGAATAAATATAATTCAATAAACATTCTTTTTTAAAGCCATCTTTAAGGACAGGAATGGACTTAGAAGACAAGGTTTTTATAATATAAATTATAATCACGACAAAATGATAGGTCATTTAAAAAATTAGATATTGGGGCACTTGAGTGGCTCAGTTGGTTGGACATTGGGCTTTTGATTTTGGCTCAGGTCATGGTCTCAGGGTTTGTGAGATCAAGCCCCCCGTGGGGCTCATGCTGACAGCACGGAGCCTGCTTGGGATTCTCTCTCTTCCTTTCTCTCTGTCCCTCCCCCACTTGTGTTCCTGCTCTCTCTCTTTCTCTCAAAATAAAGGGGCGCCTGGGTGGCTCAGTCAGTTAAGCGTCTGACTTCGGCTCAGGTCATGATCTCGCGGTTCGTGAGTTCAAGCCCTGTGTCAGGCTCTGTGCTGACAGCTCAGAGCCTGGAGCCTGTTTCAGATTTTGTGTCTGCCTCTCTCTCTGACCCTCCCCCGTTCATGCTCTGTCTCTCTCTGTCTCAAAAATAAATAAACATTAAAAAAAATTTTTTTTAATAATAAAAATAAATAATCTTAAAAAATCAATTAGCTATCAAAAAGAGGTTTACTCACTGAAACTAAAGATTGCATTACCCCTAAAAAATTTAAATATAATGAGAAATGCTGAAAGTCAAATACCATAATTTTTATGTACCTCTCTCCCCAAATTTATAATTGAAATGTTAGTTAAAAAAAAAAAAAAAGAAATCACATCAAGATGAACTGGTTTTTGTGAAAAATATAAATATTCAAAAGTAACATCAGAGCTAAGAATGCAAGTTATTGAGTAAAATAGAAAGCATCTATTTCAATACATGAGACAGAAAATTGATACAGAAATCAATAATCGTTCCATTTTTCAAATATAATTTCGGCATGGATCTTTGCAATGTCAAGTCAGTATTTTGTAAAGTCAAGGATTTTTTCCTGGACAAGGCAAAATACATATTATTTTAACCACATAAAAGTTTAGTGAATAAGTTTTTCGGTTGTTGTTTGTTTTAGAAGCGCTCTAGCCTGACCATCAGTGCTGGTGTGGAATGTGGAAAATGAGAGAAGGCCGAAGGGAAGAATGTGAATATTAACTGAATAACCGAGAAGGAAGGCCCCTGAGTTAGGACCTCAGATCAGCCAATGTGAAATTGTGAAGAAATCTCGATAGTTACACAGGCATTGCCTCCATACACAGTCCCCTTTGGAGAATGGAAGCAAACGTCAGGATCATTTGGACCCAAAGAAACCTAGATTTTCTCCAGAAGGCCGGTTCAGGATTCTCGATTATTGGCACGTGATCATGGGTGTGTTCCTTACCTTCTTGGAGCCTCAGTCTTTTCTCCTGTTCAGTGAAGACAGGAACCCCCACCTCCTTCATTGTCTGGATGTTGCAGACCGTGCAAGGATGTTGCAGGAGCGCAGAGCACGTGACAGGCTTAATTTGTCAGTGCTGTCATTGTTAGCAACTCTTTTCGGAGTAAACATGTTTTATTTCCATGTGTTAGCTTTGTAAAGGGCAGGCCCAGTGCCTGATACTCAGAATCACAAAAGCTCAGGCTTGGAGGGTGTTAAAGATCATCTCCATTCCAAGCCCTCCCCCTTCATTCGGTGCCCGCTCAGAACCTTGTTCTGAGAGTTCAAGAGAGTTCAAAGCAGCCTAATAATCTGGCACCTTCCTAATGAATATTTTCTAAGCAGATGTTTAACATTTATTTAGGAATTTTTAAGTCAGAATGACAGTGGAGTGCCTAATTTCCACTTCTTATACTTGGTAACTTTGCTTTGGGCAAGGCCTTTATCATAGTTTTGCAATTTACCACTTGAGTGATCAAAGTTAACTTCTCCTGAGTTGAAAGGCAAGACTCATTGCTTCCACTCAAGCTGTTTTGCAGCACTGAATCAGTGAATAAGAGCTGACATTCAAACATGAGTGGTAATTAATGAGTAGTTAGCATTATATAATGAGTTTCTAAGTCTCTACATCTTAGAGTTTGCATGCCAGCGTATTTTGAATTTGCTTGGCAGTGTGGTATTCTCTTTTTAAAACCAATCTTAATTCTCTATACCCTTTTAAAAAGGTTAATTTCTTCTATCCAAGTGAGGTTACATCTGGCAATTTCTCGATGGCCACCAAAACCGAAATGGGTCTTAGGGTTCTATGAGACCAAGTTTTGTAATGAACAGAGATCCCTACAGCTTGATTTTGCTGAGACAGACCTCCTGCCTAATTCCCCACCATCGCTGTGACTGCCGCGGACAGCAGAGGTCGGGTGTAGACAGTAGACATAGGCTGATGAACAGGAAGAATTGTGTCATCAACTAAATGTTCACGGGAAGGGCGCCTGGGTGGCTCAGTCAGTTAAACGTCTTGACTTCAGCTCAGGTGATGATCTCAGGGTCCGTGGGTTCGAGCCCCACATTGGGCTGTGCTCTGCGAGAGGATGGGGTCTTCTTTGGATCCTCTGTCCCTCTCTCTCTGCCACCCCCCTCACTAGCTCAAAAATAAATAAATGTAGTAAGTAAATAAACAGTAAATAAATAAATAAATGGTCAGGGCAGAGCCAACAAAACTCAATTGTGTGGACAACTAAACCATTTTCTCTGAAGTTACTCTAAGTTGTGTGGGTAGGATCTACAGATAATAATTGCCTCCCTCTCCTTTGCTTGTCTAAATATTGCATAAATAACTACTTGATATATTCAATGTTGATGTTGGCACACGAACAGATAGACAAGAGTGACTGCTCATTTCAAAATTTATAAATCCAGTATAAATAGTAATCAAACCCCAAAGGAGAATGCTTAAAAATGTTCCTGTTTAAAATTCACAATTGCATTTAACTTGCCTGATTTCAACCCACACACTTATGGAGCTTAATACAAAAACACTTTCGGTCTATATTTAAAATAATGTGACATTTGACAAACTATTCAAATATCAAATTTAAAAATACCCTCTGCTAAAATTACAGTTTTGACATCAACTCTAAATACATTACTTGCAGGATTAACATGGGGTCTCTTTCCCCATACACCATGTATATACAAACACACACACAACATAAAGGCTAAAGAACAGTCTAGAAAAAAACACTCTGAGAACATGCCATGAGAAGATATTTACTATGTCAGGGTAAAGAAACTTGAGTAGCTAATGGAAAACAATTATTGCAAAATTTAAGTTTTCTTTAAAATTAAAATTTAAGTATTTCTTAAAAATACACAGGAAGATCTCTTAAGGATGCACAAAATCCACCTGTCTCACTCATGGAATGTGCTAAACCAGACATAATTCCTTAGCCACGTCATGGAAGCCAAAAGGCATAAATTCTTCAGATGCTGAACCTGGTTAAAATAGCAACAGTAAATCTCCTTGAGCTGTGTAAAGGGAGGAAGAGAAGAGAAGAGAAGAGAAGAGAAGAGAAGAGAAGGGAAGGGAAGGGAAGGGAAGGGAAGGGAAGGGAAGGGAAGAGATCGAATATTAAAAAAAGGTCCAATTCTTTCTTGTTGCTTTAGGACCTAAGGGAAAATTTAAAGCTCTCCTTAAGCTAGAACTGCAAAAATTAATTTTTTTAATGTTTATTTTTGAGAGAGAGACAGAGACAGAGAGACAGAGCATGGGCAGGTGAAGGGCAGAGAGAGAGAGGGAGACACAGAATCTGAAGCAGGCTCCAGGCTCTGAGCTGTCAGCACAGAGCCTGACACGAGGCTCGAGCTCACGAGCCATGAGATCGTGACCTGAGCTGAAGTTGGACGCTTAACTGACTGAGCCACCCAGGCGCCCCTGGAACTGCAAAAATTAAAAGGGAATTTGTTTTAAAACACCCAGAAATTTACACAGCTGGGGCCGAGACTATTTGCCTTTATGTCACAATGCTCCTACTGTCACCACATCAACTTTGGGCTACACAAATTTGACTACATGCCCTTGGTGGTTGTGTCTAAACATGTGATAAGTCAAGAAATGTCCAGGGAAAAGAAGGTGGAAAAGTAAAACAACTAAAAAAGTTGTTAGTCTCAAGATGAGACTATTTTACAAAATTCAAAATCATGCCTGTCAGGTAAAAAAAGAAAAAGAGAAAAAAGAAAAAGAGCATCCAATTATTAACATATAAAATTTAGCTTTTGTGCAACATTCACGGGATTTTTTTTTTCAATCTTCACATCTAACTTGCTTTTGAAAAACAGCTTTACCGAAATATAATTCAAATACCATTTAATTAACCCATTTAAGGCGCATAACTCCATGATTTCTAGTTGTGTTCTACCACCACCGCCTCAATCAATTTTAGAACATTTTCATCACCCAGAAAAGGAGCCCGATATCTATTAACAGCGACTCTTTATTGCTCCCAAATCCGCGGCCCTAGGAAGCCATTAATCTACCTTCTTCTCTATAGCTTTGACTATTTTGAATATTTTTTCCAAATGGAATCATACAATGTGTGGTCTTTTGTGACTGGCTTCTTCCCCTCAGATTATTTTCAAGGTTTTTCCATGTCATGAGCCTCCTCACTTCATCCCCCCCCCCCTTTTTTGTTAAGGTTTGTTTTGAGAGAGAAAGAGCGCAAGCGGGCAAGGGGCAGACAGAGAGAGAGAGAGAGAGGGAGACACAGAATCTGAAGCAGGATCCCAGCTCTGAGCTGTCGGCACAGAGCCTGAGGTGGGGCTTGAACTCATGAACTGGGAGATCATGACCTGAGCTGAAGTCGGTCGCTTAACCGACTGAGCCACCCAGGCGTCCCGCACTTCATCCCTTTTTACAGCCAAATAATATTTACAACCATAACCAAAGCACTTTTAACTGCGTCCAGTGAAGTTTTGACATTTGTGTTGTCCTTTTCATGGATCTCAAAGCAGTTTTTGAGTTCCTTTGTAATTTCTTCTTTGACCCATTGATTGTTTAGGAGTGTGTTAATTTTCATGTATTTGTGATTTCCCCAGATTTCTTTTATTATTGATATCTAATTTAATTCCGCTGTCCTCAGACAGCATAACTTGAATGATTTCAGTCTTTTTAAACTTCGTGGGGCCAGTTGCATGACCTCACATGTGGTTGATCATGGAGACTGCTCCACGGGCCCTTAAGGAGAGGGTGCATTCTGCTGCTGTCTTTAACGGTGTTCTGCTGTGTTCCGCTGGAGTATTTTATAGATGTCTTGTTAGGTCTGTGACGTTTACAGTGCTGGTCAAGTCTTTTACTTCCTTATTGATCTTCTGACGAATTCTTCCATCCGCTATGGGAAGGTAGATTTTGAAATCTCCAACTACTGTTGAATTTTCTATTTCTCCCTTCAGTTATACCCATTTTTGCTTCATGTAATTTGGGACTAGGTTATTATTTTGTTTTTAATTATAAATTTTTTTTTCTCATTTGATAATATATCTGTGCCTCAATTCTTTTGAGGTAATTTTCAGGAAGCTTTATGAGACTCGGAACTGACAACTATTTTTAAGGATCCGTCCCTGCTATTAAACAATAGGCAAAATTAGGTTAATTTGCCTTATTTTATAATACAAATATAACAGCAACTTTGTTCATTACTTTACAAGATGGGTGTGCTGCTAATATTAATTCCGATGCATTTGTAATATTTTAACTATTTGCGCAGTTTCCAAAAACCATTAGATGTTTTAGAAATGAAGTGTGTTTGTCTATGAATAACTTTTATGTTAATTATAATTCATCCTTACTGACTTACTAGAGTAGGCATTCATATATTACACCAAGTTAGCTCCCCTGGAATAAAGCCACACTTTGGCATTTCCTAGCTACTAAAATTGAGATTTTCATCCAAAATCTGCTACCAATGTATTCTTTTAGTTTTCATTTTTTCATTTTTATTTTAGAGAGAGAGAGAGTGAGCTGGGGAGAGGGGCAGAGGGAGAGAGAGAGAGAGAGAGAGAGAATCTTAAGCAGGCTCCACATTCAGGATGAAACTCGATCCAACAACCCTGGGATCGTGACCTGATGAGCCGAAATCAAGAGTCAGACATTCAACCCACTGAGCCCCTCAGGCGCCCCATCCAACTTATTCTTTTAACCTAGAGAAGCTTCTTTTGCTTTCTCTGCCTTGACTTTCTTGATGTAAAGTAGAGATAGCATCGCCTGTTTGCCTAGTTCATGAGGATATCATGAGGATAAACTAGCCAATGAGACATTTAGAGCATTAAATGTTCTTAACAAGTGCACTTTTATAACCTACAGAACTTAGAGAAAATGATTGCTCACATATGACAAAAAAAAAAAACAACAACAGCATTTGCAAAAGACCAAAAAAGAAAGATAATGTGCCAGGTCACACGCATAATTCTTGGAGGCAGAGGCAGAGGTAGTGTGAGTGGCTGCTCCCTTTGGGGATTGCCCAGGACTGATTTTTACTGAGCATGAGCACCTGAGCCAGGCACAGTTCTCAGCTCTTTTTCATCATCACTTAATCCTTACAATCATCTAAGGGAATAACTAGTTTTATCCCCATTTTACAGATGAACTAACTGAGGCTTTCAGAGGTTAGGGGACTCACCCATGGTCACACTCTAGCTTAAAGACAGGCTTCAACCAAAGCAGGCTCACTGCAGATTTTTTTTTTTTTTTTTTTGCTGATTCACTCAACTGCATTGCCTTCTCAAAGATTGTAAGATAGCTTCTCTTTTGACCTGACAAGTTCATTGTAATTCCCAATATTAGAATCAAAAGCTCTGGATCAGGAAGATCTCAAAGACTTTCTATGCATATTAAAAGGAGATATCATTTTTCATCTATACGATTGGAAAGTATGAAAGGATTGATAATACCTAGTGCGGATGAGTGTGTAGGAAAGTAAGCACTACCAAAAATCATGTACAATGTGTATGCTCCTACTGTTTGGAAGAGCAAATTGTCAGTAACTCTCAAAAAATAAAATTTAAAGGAGACTGCCCAGTGCCAGGTAGATGGTCACCATGAAGTTCAACTCCTTTGTGACCTTGGACCACAGCAAAAATCTCAAACGCCCCCTCAATGCCCCCTTGCACATGCACAGGAAGATCCTGTCTTTCCCAATGTCCAAGAAGCTGCAGCAAAAGTACAATGTGCCAGGCCCATGTAACAAGGATGATGAGGGCCAGGTGGTTCAAGGACACTGCAAAGGTCACCAAACTGGCAAGTTAGTCCAAGTGTACAGAAAGATATATGTCATCTACATGGAGTGGGTACAGCATGAGAAGGCTAATGGTACAACTCTCCATGTGGCATTCACACAAGCAAGATCTATTTTCTCACCCTTAAGAGGTGGTTCTCACTAGGCTAAAACTGGACCAAGATCAGAAAAAAATTCTTGAATGCAAAGCCAAATCCTGACAAGTTTGAAAAGAGAAAGGCAAATATAAGAACTTAATGAGAAAATGCAAGAATGAATATAACCTGTTGTGCAACCATGGTTTAATTGTAGACTTTTAGCCTGACGTGTATTCCTTTGAAACTTTCCAAGATGTCTCTCAAACATTTTGTTTCGTTCTTGTTTTGTTATTGACACATAGCTCTGTAAATCTGCTTTTGTTGTTTTGATTAATAATTTTGTGAAAACAAAATAATAAATAACTATACACACACACACACACACACACACACACATACAGGAGAGAGTGAGAGATTGAGAGAGAGACACCTGGATGGATCAACATTTGGCATTATTGTGGATAGGGTATGGTATTGAAATAGGGGAATTAAGTTAGTCTATTTATGATGATAACCAACATTTACCTGGTGCTTGGGTAGTCTTTAAAACATTTTACATATACTAACCGGTTTAATTCTCCTAACAAATTTTGTTTGCATTTGACAGCTGAGGAAAGTGAATCACAGAGATGTTAACTTGTCTAAGCTCATACAGCAGGTGGCTCCAGAGTACCACCTATACCTCATTGCCTCTTATTCTAGAAGTTCAGATTCCTCTCTTCACTCCACTCCCAGAATGCTGCAGTCAAGCTTATATTTCCAGAAAGGAGATGGGACACACCTTCTCTGGAGGATATCACGAATCCTGGAGAAAAGATCCAAAGATATTGACAGTGGGTGTCTCCAAAGAAATGGCTGAGCCAGATCACCTTACAGTGAAGTCCAATCATCAAGTTCCACCGCTTACTTAAACCTTCAATCAACTTTTTGTCACACAAGGATCACAAGACATCTAGGGAAAGCCTCTAAAAGGAAAGACAGAGACCAAAGCACATAGAAAAAAAAGCAATTTGGAAGAGAGACTATTCAGACATGTAAAAACATAAAAGACAAAATATTTTTTTGAAAAATAAAACATAGGTTATGAAAAAATCAGACAATAAAAATAGTTGTTGGGAAATCCAGCATAATGGTAGAAATAGTAGCAATAATAACTTCATAGAAGAGCTGGAAGATAAAGGTGAAATGGAGCAAAAAGATTAAGATGAAAACTAGAAGAAAAAGGAATATGGAAATTAGACAACCAATACAGGAAGTCCAACATCCAAACAAGGGTAGCTCCCGAGCAAGAGATCAGAGAGGGGATGGAATTATCAAAGAAATAATATTAGAAAATTTCTCAGAGATGAAGGATACAAATTTTCAGTTTGAAGGAATCCATTATGTAACCAGCTTAGCCAATAAAAATACATTCACACTAAGGCTTATCATTATACATGTTCAGAATACTGGTGAAGCAGAGAAGTTTCTTCAATAGTTTAAATATTTTTTTTTTAAGTTTATTTATTTTGAGAGTGTGAGAGAGAGAGAGAGAGAGAGAGAGCAAGTGGGAAAGGGGCAGAGAGAGGGAAAGACAGAATCCCAAGCAGGCTCTGCACTGCAGAGCCCGATGTGGGACTCGAACTCATGAAAGGTGAGATCATGACCTGATCCAAAGTCGGACCCTCAACTGACTGAGCCACCCAGGTGCCTCAATAGTTTAAATATTTTTAGCCCATTCTCTTATCACTTGTGTGGTCTATGAGGAGAAGTCCAGTGTAAGTGGTAAGTGGTTAAGTCCTAGCATTGTTCCCTCCGTATGTAAGACCCCCCTTCTCCAACTCCTTGCTTCTTTCAGAGTTTTCTCTTTGTCTTTGATTTTCTGCGGTTTGAATAGGATATGCCTAGGTGTAGATTTTTTGGTATTTTTCTCGTCTAGATCCTCGAGCTTCTTGGATCTGTGGTTTGGTATTTGTCATTAATTTTGGAAAATTCTCAGCCATTATTTCTTCAAACATTTCTTCAGCTCCATTCTCTCTCCTCTTCTGGTGTTCTAAGTATGCGTAGGTTATATTGTTTGAAATTATGCCACAGCTCTTGGGTATTCTGTTCTCTCTCTGGATTTCGTTTAGAAGATGTTATTGACATATCTTCAAGCTCACTGATTCTTTCCTTAACCGTGTTTGGTCTACTGATGAGCCTATCAAAAGCATTCTTCACTTCTTGTTGCAGCATTTTAATTTCTAGCGTTTCCTTTTGATTCCTCATTAGATTTTCCATCTCTCTGTTTACATTGCCAATCAGTTCTTGTTCTACCTTTTCCATTAAAATCCTTCACATATTTATGTTAAATTCCCTGATTGGTAATTCCAAAGTCTATGTCATATTGGAGTCTGATGCTTGCTTGATCTCTCCAGACTGTTTTTTCTTGTCTCTTTGCATGTCATATAATCTTTTGCTGAAAGCTACAAAGGATGTATTAGGTAATAGAAACTGAGGTACAATGGCTTTTAGTGTGAGATTTATGTGAATCTGGCTAGGAGTTGGGCTGTGTTTAACATTGCTGTAGCTGTAGGTGCAGAGGCTTCAAACTCCTTGTGTCTTTTTTTTTTTTTAGTTTATTTATTTATTTTGAGAGGGAGAGGGAGCGCATGAGTGGGGGAGGGGCAGAGAGAGAGAGGGAGAGAGAGAGAACCCCAAGCAGTCTCTGCACTCTCAGCGTGGAGCCAGATGTGGGGCTCGAACCCATAAACCGAGTGATCATGACCTGAGCTGAAATCAAGAATTGGACACTTAACTGAGCCACCCAGATGCCCCTGTGTCCTTGTTTGTAACTCCTCTGTTGTCTTTGAGTTTCCCTAATAAGTTCTTAAGTAGAATCTGCACCTTACAGCTCTCTTTGAGCTGTAATCCACTGTTATTATACTGAAGCCGTGTTGATGTGGTGGTAGGAGGTAAGGAGGGGAAACATTCATAATCTTAAGAGGAAATGTCAGTCTTGCAGTGGGCCTGTGTCCCTGGGCTATGGCTCATGTTTCCCAGCATTCCCCTTTTCCCACCTCCTCCTTGTACTCCTTCTTCCTTCCCCAGCCTTAGTTGAGATAGGGATACAAAAGGAAGCTGAAGTTAGGGAATTTCTCTCCCCCCCCCCCCTGCCCAGGTGAGATAAATCTCTGATAAAATCCTGACCCCTGGAGGGGCACCTGGGTGGCCTGGAGCCTCTTTTGGATTCTGTGTCTCCAGCTGTCTCTGTCCCTTCCCCACTCACACTCTGTCTCTCTCTCTCTCTCTCAAAACTAAATAAACATTAAAAATTTTAAAAAAATATTGACCATTGGAAACCAGCCCTTTTTCATGGAGAATACTCTAGACCAATTTCAAAATGGTTACTTTTACTGTCCCTCTGCCAGAGACACAAGAGAATTTTTCTCACCTCTTCACCATGAGAGCCTGATGGAGTTCCTGGAGGCACATGAAAGTGTGGAGACCCCCGCCTAAGACTGCAGGCCCCCAGGAATTTCTCTCTCTTCTGCTAGTTTACACTCATCCTCCACCAGTTTGTCAAAATTGTCATGTAAGTGTACCCACCAGTTAATGGGAGGTAGGAAAACTGATTTCAGCTGTGATTTTCTGTCTTTTCAGATTTCAGGCTGGCAGTTTGCCCTATGACCTCAGTTCTCTGATGAGCCCAAGAAAAGTTATTGATTTTCAGTTTTTAGCTTTTTTCTTATAAGGATGGGAGTGATGAATTCCAAGCTCTTTACAGGTTGGGGCTGAAGCCAGAAGTTGGTAAGTTTCTAAAAGCTTCCAGAAAAAGAGGGGGGAAGAAGTCACATGTGAAGATCAGGAGTCAGAATGACATCAGGCTTTCTCACAGTAACACTGGAAGCTTGACAATAAGAGGGCTACGCCTTCAGAATTCTAGGGAAAAAAAAAATCTAACCTAATATTTTATACTTTGTCAAACTATCAATTGAGTATGAGCACAGAATAAAAATATTTTTAGAAATGTTTAAACATACAACTACCCAAAAAATTTCCACTTGTCACCCTACGCTTATCTGGGAAGCCGCTTTGCTCAGAATAGTGAGATAAAACAAGAAAGAACAACAGCCAATGTTGAAAAAAGAGTTCCTGATAAAAATATACCCAGGCATTGGTTGGAATGCTGAACATACCCCTCCCCATAATCCTCCAGTCAGGATCGTTCCGGTAGCTCTGCACATTAGCTACAACTTTGGTGGTCTGACATATCCAAGTGCCCTTTCCCAGCCCTTGGCTTTGCCTGTACACACTGAGGAAGTACCATGTGTCATTAATAAAGTATAAAGAGAAAGAGGGACAAAAAACAAGAAAGAAAAGAAAACATGGGTACTGCTATTTTTTTCAGTCTTCTGGGGCTTACTTAACTTTAATTTAGATTATATGCATGTCAAACTTGTTAAAATTATAAAAGTTACTTAAGTTTAATTTTTTAAGTTAATTTATGTATTTATTTTTTTTGAGAGAGAGGGATAGAGAGTGAGGGAGGTGCAGAGAGAGAGGGAGAGGGAGACAGAGAATCCCAAGCAAGATCCACACTGTCAGTGGATGCAGATGTCAAGACTGATGCAGAGCTTGAACTCATAAACCTTGAGATCCTGACCTGAGCTGAAACCAAGAGTCAGACACCTAACCGACTGAGCCACCCAGGCACCCCAAGAATGCTTAGGAAGATGAATTCTCACTGCAAACTCGTTGAGAATTGGTGACAACATTAAGTGAAATAACCTCAATTCATTCTAGTTTGGAATGTTTGGTGTTTACCTGATAGAGTGAGCACAAAAAAGAGGCAAAGACTTTTAATTATCTTTTATCATTATCTTTTATTTTTGTATTGCAAGTGATGAATACTCATAAACTAACCTTTGTAAGCGTACCATAAAAGGCACTACATAAATGGTTACACTATGGCATCGCCAATATAACACTTTTGAAAAATGAAACAAACAAGTGAGGTCATTGCGGGAGTAAGTGCTTGTGGATTGGTTAAAAAATAATCCAGTCTCAATATCATAAGTAGATGCAAAAAAGTGCCGTGTGTCAGACTTGGTGCGCTCTGGGAACCACTAAATGACCCTGATAATGACAAAGGCATTGACAATAAAGATTCAAGTGAACAGCTCAAATAATACTGTTTCATGAAATGAGGGAGGAGTGAAAACGGTGCATTACTAAATGAATATTATCTCGTGTAACATAACGATTTTGAACTCGTATGGGAACTAAATTGATTATTCTAAGTAAAATAAAAGGAAAATGAATTAACTTCCAAACTGCTTCCCAAATACATCTCCCATTTTTGTTGTGGAGGTGGTAGTGAATGACAGCAAGATAAACCTAATGGTCGTTCCTCAAGAGCTGAGGCCATCATTTCATATTTGTATCCTATGCCCATCTTACTAAGGAAGTCCCTTGCCTCCCTCTCCGCCATATCACCCTGTTTCTTGTCTTCACAGCCTGATCACTAAATGCTATTTTCCTGTTGATTTGTCGGTTCATGTGCTGAAAGTCCACCTCCCTCGTGAGAATGTAAGCCCGAAGAAAGGAGGGGCCTTGCTGTCTTACTCCCACTGAATGCATCCCGGAACTTACCCAATGCCTCCCAGATCATAGGCATTATTAAATTAATTATGTCAAAACTAATTCAAATTAATGAAATTTGTCAAAACTAAATAGATGGAGTGAATAACGAGCACCTGGTAGACCCAGTAGAATATGGGCATTAGTTCAATTTTCCTCACAAATTTGGGGTCGTCTTCTGATCATTGGGAGCAAAAGAGCCTTCTCTCCAAACGGTTCTCACAAGTTATGGAGTTAATGGTGATCACTGGTGTTGAAATCTTCTTAATCACTAAAGGGAATCATAGCAGGGTTGTAGCTATTAGCAGCCTTTGCCCTGTGGGAAATTTCTCAAGAGCTTATATAACCCTCTTAGTTACAGAGAAACGTGGTCCACTAAGCAGCTATTGCATGAGGTCCGACACAACAGAGGAACTGAAGTAAACATGAGAATAAAATGGTGCTCTATATTCGAAAGCATAACTGGTTTACTCCTTTACCTCAGTAGGATATTTTGCTCTGTTACCACTTTGAAGTCAGATTAATTGTAGTTTCACTTGACTTGAAACCCTTTGATGGCTCGGCCCTGACTACAGAAAACACTAGAATCTTTAGCATGCAATACAACCCTTTCCATAATCTGGCTGATTTCCTCTCTCCTGGTATCTGGTTTCTCTGGCACTAACCAGGCTCTAGCTGAAGCAAACAGCTTCTAGTTCCCTGAAAAACCCAACTGTTTCTTCTCTCAATGCTTCTCTCACGCTGCTCTCTCCGCTTGGGAAGCCCTGCTCTCCCCCCTCCCCGCCCTGGCCCACTCAAGTGGTCTGTACTCACTGGTTGGGACTCTATGAGAACTTCTTGAGCCCCCTCCTTTAGGAGAAGTGACCAGTTCCTCCTTCAAATGCAGCCCTCTCCCCTCACGTACAGACCTCACATTGGGCCTGGCCCACACCTACTCCTCAAATTGCATTTTCTGTCGCTCTTCCCATTGTTTACACACACTGGAATCCTTGCAGCTCCTCAAAACCTCCATTCTCATTTGCCAGGAGTAAAAAATGTCCTCCCAGGGATTCACACGGTGTGTTCCCGACTTCATCTGACCCCACTCAAACATCACCTTGGAGGAGAGGTTGTCTTTGACCACTCTACCAACGATGTTTTTCCCCTTCCGCTTTCTAAATGGAACTACCCCCTCTCTCGCCCTTTACCTCACCTCATTTTCTCTTTGTAGTACTGATCTACCATTATTTATTTAGTGATTATCTATCTGTCTGTCTTCCTTCTGGAATGTAAGCTCTGGGAGGGTAGGTTTTTGTTTTGTTCTCTGTTGTAAATATTTGTGAATGACACCCGTGACACTTTTTGACACAAATTGGTCTGAGACTTATCTCCCTTGCAGAACAGCAGGGGTTATAGCCAATTCCTGTTGGTTTCCTCAGCTCCTTCCTGGCGCAAAGTAGCTTCTTATTCTCTGTATGACTGGATGAGGTCAAGCATAAATTACCTGTAATAACAGTTCCCAACAAAGGGACTCTGAATCTGTGTATGCTACCTAAGCTGAAGAATACAACTACATTTCCACAATTCCTTTATCTAAAACTCCTGGCACCAGATGTTTTTCAAAATTCAGAATTGTTTGCTACTTAACATCCCTAGTAGGGTCTGGGGTGGTACCCTGTAATCAAACATATCAGTAGCTTTGCAACAAAACATGAGGAGTCCTACAGAGTGTGATGAATAATCCTGAAGTCAGCTTTGTCTGTCAAGTGAGTTATCAAGATACATTTTAAGAGTTTGGAATTTTGGAATTGCGGACACAGGGCTATGGACATGTACTAGCATAGGAAGATCTGTATCTCTGTGCTACAATGGGCTCCCCACATTCTAGAAGATTAGATACCACTGATATCACATGTTCGTTTAAGACATCTGTTTTTCTCTTCCCAGTACAGCTAACATGTCCTATGTGCCAGCCTTTGTGCTAAGCTCTTTAGATATGGAGGTAAAAACTGTATGCCCCATTTTATGAACAAGGAAACCAGGGTTTAGAGAGAGGGTTTAGTGGCTTACCCACACAGCTAACCAATGGCCAAGCTAGATCCACACTGAAGCTATCTCACAATCAAAAGCCGTGCTCTGGAACACCTGGCCGTCCTGAATTCATACAGTTCAAGATAAAAATTCCTTAGTCTTGTCAAGTTTCTTTTCAATGTTGAGCCAAAGGAAAGTGTCTATGATTCAAGTGAATATAAAAATCCTTGAGCTACAAGTTTCTCATTATAAAAAAAGGCTGGCTGGCTATATGTAGCCTACATTTATCGATATTTGTATAATGTAATAATTGATTTCCTCAGCTAAACTAATGCTTTACACATTTGCAGTGAAAGATCAAGTGATTCCAGATAATTAAAAAATTATATAATTATACTAACTTGCCCTGATTTCTTCTGCAGAACCATAATCCAAGGTCTGCTATTCCCTGACAGAGGAGTGTAGGATTGATTGAGGAGAATAATCAAAAAAAAGGCACTAATGTAGCTAATATGTACATTTTTACATTTATCTTTTTCAAGAACATCTTGGTTGCTTGAATTTTTTAAAGCCAGGTGGAAGTTGATAAGATGTATTTGTGATGACCAAATGTTGAAATTTGGGGGGAGGGGGAACTGCCAAAGATAGTAATGATATTCTGGCAATGAATCAGTTGTATAAGAACAATAAAGCTATTTTAAAAAAATCCCTGCTTAGAGCTATAAGCTTCAACTGAAGACACCCTTATGTGAAAGCCTCAAATTATGAGATGAAGAGTAGCTAAAATACAACACACACTCATTTTATGGCACAAAAGCAGATAATATGAACATGAAGATTAAGAAATGAAAATAACATATACACTAAACACATCACAACAGAAACAGGCTTTATTTCAACCAGACAAGTGAATACTTCAGTTAACATCGAGTTCTCCAAGACGTGAAGATATGGCAATTAAAGATGGTGCTCAGGAGGCAGAGAAGGAAAGATTCACCACGGAGTAATCATAGTGCCTGCAAAGATCCCTTTCAACAATATGCTCAGTTCAAAAGATTAATCAGTTCTAAGTCATTAGACCTCATGCGTTTCAATATTTGTACAAGACTCTCATTTGAAAGTTACCCATCGGTGCCAATGACATCTTTCAAAAAAGAAAAAAAAATATGTATAGATAGATCAGTACCATGATTTTTTTAATATTAGAAACTGAGATTGAAATGCAGTTTTCAGTTTGAAATACTTCAAATCAGAAAATTATTATTTAAGATGGCTTGTTACAAAGCTCCTATGTACATACGTGTACAAAACAAATAGGTGTTATTACCTGACACGTCAACCCATGACTTCTCCCCCATCTCCCAATGTGAACGGTTAATCTACTGGGAGACTTCACCCGGGAAGTTCCAATGTCCTGCATAAGGATTTGCTGCCACTCATATGGTGGGTATGAATGAGGACAGTTCATCAGAGAACACAATTTAATATAACCTAACGTAAAGTAAATCCAACAAAACACTGTATATTCATTGTATATCATTTTCAACTTTTGCCTGACTCATAAAATTCATGAACGCTTTCGATCTCGTGCTTCACTCTTAGTGAGCTGATCAGCCCCTTCATTGGTACAAACAATTACATTAAAGAAAGGTATTGGAGAGGAGAGGGAGTCATCTGACGACAGAAACAGGGGGAAGGACTCTCTTTCTCCATAAGACATTCAAACAGAAAAAAAACAAGACAAAAAAAAGGTAAAGAAACAAACAAACAAAATAGTGTTCACAGTAAAGCATGCCAGATTTGTAGTTTCATTTGAAACCAACAGCAAATCATGAAACGTCATGATGAATATAAGTAAAGGTAAGATCTCCTAGAGTAATTACTAAATGAAGTTAAAATTACCACACTGATCAGTAAACCCCAGAAGAAAAATAAACAGCACTTACACTTCGGGTCCTTCTTAAACCTCATACAACTTTTCAAGGTTAATGCATAAAATTCATAGGTTTGGCCTCTCTGCACAAATGTGTGTGTGTGTGTGTGTGTGTGTGTGTGTGTGTGTTTTAAAAATACAGTATACAGAAAAAACTCTTGTATTCCCCATTTTGAATCATAAGCTCAAAACCCAAGAGTAAAAGATCAGCTAGAAGGATTTTAAATTATTTACAAATCCAGCAGGTTCATCTGCCATAATGGCTTGGCTTCCGTCCCATAGCGACATCTACCTCCTCCAGCGACAGGTCTCAGGTCTCTGTTCTCACAGAAGGCTCTTCTATCCACTGTCATCACTACTGGTCATCAGTCATCTTGAACAGTTCCAGCAGTGCCCCAACAGCTCCGAAATAACCCTACAAAAGCAATGGGGAAACTTGTGCACGGTTATCTCTAAACAGCCAGATACCTCCTGTTTTTCATAATTCTGGGAATGCTGCCCCCTAATGCTGTAGATGAGAAAAACTTCAAACCTGAACCCTGCCATGCACAGTAGAACAATAATAATAATATTTAGAAGATATACCTGTTTTTCTTTCTTTTTTTTAATGTTTATTTATTTTTGAGAGAGAGAGACAGAGTGCGAGTGGGGGAGGGGCAGAGAGAGAGGGAGACACAGAATCCAAGCAGGCTCCAGGCTCTGAGCTGTCCTGTCAGCACAGAGCCGATGCGGGGCTCGAACTCACAAACGGTGAGATCATGACCTGAGTCGAAGTCAGACACTTAACTGAACCACCCAGGCGTCCCCAAAATTGTTCTTCTAGAAAAAGTTTTAAAAAATGTTTATTTATTTTTGAGAGAGACAGAGAGAGAGAGAGTATGAGTGGGGGAGGGACAGAGAGAGAGGGAAACAAAGAATCCCAAGCAGGCTCCACACTGTCAGCGCAAATTGCAACATGGGGCTCGAACCAACCAATAGTGAGATCATGACCTGAGCTAAAATTGGATGTTCGACTGACTAAGCCACCCAGGCACTCCTACGCTAAAAATTGTTCTAAGCACTTTACACGAATTTACTCATTCAATCTTCACAATAACTTTATGAGATAAATATTATCATCCCACTTTACGAAGACTCACACAAAGATGGAGACGTACAGTTATTGTCTAAGTTCTCCTAGTCAGTTAAGATGCTGTGCTCTTAACTGCTCAGCTGACTACTTCTCAATCCTACTAGTGGAATGAATGAGAAGGAGTGAATGAGGACCCCTGAGGCAGGGCAGGAAAATCACCTCACCAGCACCTCCCAAAAGTTCTCTCTCCACAGTGTCCTCCAGGAAGGCCTGCCTAAGCCAGAGTGAATTTAAGAACGCAGAGAATTTTCTGAGAGATATTTACAAGGGACTATAAAAACGCCCCACTTTCATTGGCCATAAAGACTAAGTTACGATATGTGCATAACAAAGCAAAGCCGTAGTCCACAGAGGCCTAGGATTGTACAAACCAATACAGGTGACTACATTTTCACCTACAGAAATGACTTTCCCCAAAATGTTGGATCTCACTCCCTATTTTACCACCAACTAACACCCATGTGCCTTGTAGATGGCTTTTAATTCCTGATGGCTTGCAGGGTTTGTTTTCTGCCTTAGTTGAAGAGAATCTGGACTTAGGGTTGCCAGATAAAATACAGATAAATGCCAGATAAAATAACTGTGTCCTGTGTTTTTAATCACTAAATATGGCAACTCTAGCTGAACTAGAACAGTGGTTTTCTTTTTTCATTTTAATTGCCTTTTTAAAGCTGAGGTGCTTTCTTCTTTTTCAAACAAAACCTTAGGTGGAAACGATAGACAAGCAGATAAAAAGGGAGCTGCTCTGGTTGGAGGGGGAGGGGGGTAAAAGTTCTCGGACTCTATTCCCCCAAAGTTCTATCACTCCATGCTATCGGTCGGCCGAAAAAACAAAAAAACAAAAAAACCGGCTTTCTTTAGTATTAAGTTCTATCACTAAGCCTTAAGTCTTTCCTATTTAAATTCTTATTGCTTTAGCTGCTTTAAGAAAACAAAATATGGGCTTAGAAAACTGTAAGTAACTTATAAATGCATCAGCGACTTTTCAAATAAATAATTCAGTTTGGAGATGAGAAAAATGCCACAGTACTTATTCATTACAAGTTTGCAATATTGGTTCTCTCAAAGTTTTTTCTGCTACAATATACCCCAGGGATTAGGTACCTCCTGTGATAAATAAACTGTCGCTCTCTATAATACTGATTTTATTTTATTTTTAAGTTGATTTATTTAGAGACAGAGCGAGCACAAACAGGGGAGGGGCAGAGAGAAGGAGAGACAGAATCCCAAGCAGGCTCCATGCCATCTGCCATCAGTGCAGAGCCTGATGCAGGTCTCAAACTCGTGAACTGCGAGATCACGACCTGAGCAGAGATCAAGATCAAGAGTTGGACACTTAACCGACTGCGCCACCCAGGCGCCCCTTAAAGTACTGATTTTAAAGGTGGTGGTGGAGGAAGTGGGCAAAAGAGGGGGCGGTCCCTCGCTTACTGTTAGAAACCTCTGATGTATAGAATTATAGAAACTCCATATAAGGGACTCTGAATTAACTGATCTCCGCTTCCTGTGCAAACAGGTTGCTAACGCCTAGGGACACCAGCCTCTCTGGGCCACCAGGCTGCTCTGAGCAGCCCTGGCACTTCCGTTCCTGCCAGCAGAGTTGTCTGCTTGCCAAGAGTCAGCTGTGTTTATCCTCAGATTTGTTTAGGCCACTTTTATTGTTAATGTCGTAATCTAATTTAATTATGTATCATCTAAACCAATAAAAAGAGTACAAAATAAATGGACATTTCTATGAAAATCCAGTTAAATTCTCAAAAAAAAATTTTTTTAATGTTTATTTTTGAGAGAGAGAGACAGAGAGACAGAGAGAGAGACAGAGTGTGAGCAGGGGAGGGGCAGAGAGAGAGAGGGAGACACAGAAGGTAAGGCAGGCTCCAGGCTCCCAGCTGTCAGCACAGAGTCCAACGTGGGGCTTGAACCCATGAACCGTGAGATCGTGACCTGAGCTGAAGTTGGATGCTTAACCAACTGAGCCACCCAGGAACCCCCAGTTAAATTCTTGAAAAAGACTGAAAAAAAGCAGTCACAAACTTCTCTACGTAGGTGGATACCAAATATGAAAGGTTGAGGAGAAAATCTAGGATTATGCAAACAAATTGCTTCATAAGTATCTTTAATTTCTTAATCCATTTTAAAGACACAGATCAGACATCAAAGAAGCTATATAATACTTGCAGATTATGAAAAAAAGGATAACAGCAAGGGCGCCTGGGTGGCTCAGTCGGTTAAGCCTCCGACTTCAGCCCAGATCATGATCTCATGGTTCATGGGTTCGAGCCTCCAGTTGGGCTCTGCGCTGCCAGTGCAGAGCCTGCTTGGGATTCTCTCTCTCTCTTTCTTTCTCAAAATAAATAAATAAACTTTAAAAAAAACAGAAAGCATAACAGCAGAGTTCCAATCAGCAGAAATCCATGCTCCAGTTCCAATCCATGCTCAAAATAAACCTTGGTCCTACACTGAAAAATTTGTGAGTGCATGAACATTTATACTTTTTATATTAAAATGGTTAAAGTAGAGAGATATTTTTTAATGATTACCCATTTTACCTGATTTTTAAAATTATTATTAACCAACTACAAGTCCTGATTGTTGGAGAAGAAAGCTTCCATTTTACATATAGTTCTTCTTTATCCTTTGTCTAAGTGCAAAGTTTAAATGGCAACTCTTTCTATTTGACCAATTTTAAAACGGAGGGACTCACTCGAAAGTTAGACAACACCCAATACACTCCACGCAGGATGACTAAGTCCATGTAGACTTGACCTACCTCGTGTTCCAAAAACAGAGCTTTTAGCTGTCCTTTGGACCAAAAATCCATTGCATATGCTAGCAGTTTCATGGAGATCATATTGATTCTGAGAAAATTCCCAACAAACACAACTCTGTCAATATTCTGGAAAAAAAATTAAAGGAAAACAATGAAATGATAGTATAAAAGTAGCATGTAGCAAAGACCCAGTGTTCCATACTCCATGTGCTCCCAGGACCTTCAACAGTGAATTTTTTTAAGTGAAATTATTTCAGCATTTCCCAGATGAAGTTGAACAAACGTCATAGTGCATTCCACAAGAATGAGAGGGTGAGATTCTGGTTGGGCGAGGCAGAGACCTCTACTGGGCTTGTTTGCAGGTATTATGTTAGATTGACTTAGGTCTGATATGAAATTCAGCTACCAACACACACATATAAAATTGTAATTGGAGTCTAATTCAGCTAAATTTGCTTATGCATTCCTCCAATCCCTCAAATTCCAGCTATAAATTATTATTATAACCAATTCATAAATAAAACGGCAATGGTATTATTATTCATCCAACAGGTTTGCCCCATTTGCTCTGTACCAAACACCAGGAATACAAAAAGAAACAACTCCCAGTCTCTACCCTTAGGATGTATGGTGGACTATCCTGTTTGGTCAGCATGTGGGTTAAAATATGGAAAAGAAAAATATGCTTATAGCTTTGGTGACATGGATGTGGATTTGCATTCTGTACACACACTTAACACTGAGCTCAGCCTGTCTACCATGCAAAAGCTGGTCACTACCACTCATTCACAGAGTCAGTTGCTATGGTCACTTATGTCAAATGGAAGAGAGACTTGGAAGCTGACATTATTTTCTGTTCAGTCTATCAGGAATAATCAGGATCTAGGAACATGGCCTCTTAACCGTCTCCAGTTTTGACAGTGTAAGTTGATGAGCCCATTAATTACGGTGAAAATTTTCCATGGGTGGACGGGTGGGAGGTGGTTTTAATAAGCTTCCACAAATAACAATGGTAGCTACAAACTGCTCAGACTGAGATGCGACAAGAAACACTCAAAGTAGGAAACTCAGATTAAAGAAAAATTTAATGAAATTTAGGAGTTCTGCCTTTTCACCTAAAACAAGGAAGTCCAACTGGGACTTGACCAAAGCCCCAGTCCTGCATTACGCTGGTAATGAGCCAGAAGGAACAGAATGACAATAAAAGCTGATGGACAGTCCTCATTTCAAATAAATTCCAAGCAAGTCAAAGATATGACTATGAATAAAAAAAAAAAAAAAGAAAGAAAGACTAGAGAAAATCTCAGGAAATTAGTTTAAAAAAATAATGTTGACAGGGCACCTGGATGGCTCAGTTGGTTAAGCATCTGACTCTTGATTTCTACTCAGGTCATGATCTCAAGGTTGGTGAGACTGAGCCCCGAGTTGGGCCTGAGTTGGGCCTGCGCTGACAGCACAGAGCCTGCTTGGGACTCTCCCTCTCCCTCTGCCCCTCCCCCACTCAGGTGCATGCTGGCTCTCTTGCTCTCTCTCCCTCCCTCCCTCAAAATAAGTAAGTAAACATTTATAAAAAATAAAAATAACATTGCAGTAGGAAAGATATAACATTCACATGTATTCTCATGTAAAAAAGCAAGAGGCAATATTCCCGGAAGTGCATATTGAAGTATATGAGGTAGGCTGATATGACGTCTGGTATTTGCTTTTAAATATTTTAGCAAAACAGAGAGGAGGAACAAAAGGAGGAGAGAGGAGCAGAGGGAGGAGGAAGAAGAAAACAGATAAGGTGTGTGTGGCAAAGTCTTGATAACTGTTGAGTCTGGTTAATAGATATACGGAGGTTCTTTATACCATTCGACTCCTTTACGTAGGGTTATCAATTTTCATAATAAAAAGTTGATAAACAATCAAAGCAAGACATACAATAATATGTAAAGGGTGAATTGTATGAGTGAGATTATATCTCAATAAAAGTGTTGTTAAAAAAAAAAGAATGTTGTAGAGTTTGCTGCCTTTGGAAGGAAATGTTTCTCCTTTATTGCATACAAGATAGAATAAAAC